>NW_009650167.1:337833-343318 GCF_000708025.1 Charadrius vociferus | reverse complement strand
CCCGGAATCGGCGGGGTCGTTAATCGGGGAGATGCCATAACGGCGGTAATTGAAAGGGGCCGAGGGACCGGCTGGGCGGAGGACTGGCGTGGCGGCGAGGGGTGCGCGTGTGACGCGTTGCTATAGAGATGAGATGGCTTTTCCGTCAGAGCCGCCAGCGAGAGCAGTTAATCCATTTTTAAGAGGAAAGGATATTTAATAAAGGAAACAATTTAAACTGGATTTACAAGACACGCCGAATGGAAGCACCATTTATTCTGCGGCTTCGTATTTAATTTTAATATCTCTATAAACCTCTCCAGAGTGTTCTGCAAAAACAAGCTGGAGTCGGGAGCGGGTTCGGCCGCCCAATAATTCTTAAAAGCAAATCAATTTAACATTGCTGACAAAAGCCTGCATCTCCATGAATATTTTTTTTCCGCTCTCCATAGCGACAGGAGCTCTGGAATACGCCTGTTAGAAAACAAACAAACCGTTCTACCAGAGAGGTGTTTTCGGAAGGGTGTCGAGCAAAACCTGGGCAACGCGGGGCCGGGAGTGCCCGGGGTCAGTGGCAGGCGGTGCCCGCGTCCCTGCCGAACTCGTCCTCTGAGAGTTGTGCCAGATCTCAGCGGAGGTTTGCGACAAAGCAAGACAGCAAACGAGATGATGCTTTGCCGCTGTCCCGGCCCTCCTTCCCCGGGGTCTCCGCCAATCCCCGTGGGACCGTGGCCCCTGGCAAAGGGCTGCCGGTGTCCCGTTGCCCAGCGCCACGGGGACAGCGCCGAGCACCAAACGGGGGGATCTCCTCCCGCCCTTCGCCTCTCGGTTTGTGTTTGCCCAACGGGGGAAGTGCGTGCGTCCGGCACTCCACGCGCGAGGCAGGAACGCCGGGGGAAGTGGCGGTTATCCAGGTCCCAGACGACTCTTGTGTCAAATTAATCCACTCTTTCGGATGTCGGGGAGCGTGGCGATCCCCGGCGCAGGCGATGCCGTGCTTTTCTGCGCAGCCGTCGCAGCACGCGGGCAGCGCCAAGCCCACACGACACTGCCGCCGGGCAAGCACCCGAGAAACACCGCCTGTTCGTTAGGGGGAGTTTTCTTCCTTGTTCCGAGTTTTCTCTGCATCCATAAATAATATAGTTCATAATATAATAATTTCTTCAGAAATCCAGCTTTTTTTCACAGCCGTGCTCGCCGCTGTTCCCGCGCTGCGGTTGGAGTGGGGATGCGGCACTGGCGCTGGTCCTCTGCCGGGAGGAGGGAGAAGCCGGTCGGGAAACTGGGACGGGGATGGCGGTGCCCGGCAGCGTTTAGCACTTGAGAAATGAGAAAGAAATGGAAACTCAGCAGGATTTCCCGCTGGGAAGCGGTTTGTGACTCTTCCCAGAGCGTTACTGCTTCCCCTTCCTCCCCAGAAAGTAAATTCTCCCCGTTCCTCAGTGCCATGGTGGGGGCGCAAGGGCAAAGGCGCTGGGTTTTGCCCCGTCCCTTGAACATACCGATTTGTATTTCTTTTTTGACGTGTAGCGCAAAATGCGGCTGTGGAGGTCCTTCTGCTGGAAGCGCTCGACATCCCTTTGGTGGTCCTCAAAGCCCCATTTACAGAGCAGAGCGCGGCGTGCTCTGTGCTCCCGAGCTGGTTTGTGCCTTCAGATGGCCCCTCGCCTTTACTTCAGCCCCCCCTTCCCCCCCCTTCCCCCCCCTGGCACCAGATACTGGTAACCTCTGGATTATGCACTTCTTTTGGCATCGAGGATCAGGGAGCCAAAACCAGCAGTGGGGCTGTCCAAGCCCCTCCTCAGCAGCGTAAGGCAGCACCGTATGGGAAGCTTACACTCCAGGCGCAGTAGTTGGCGAGGCTGCCTCAGCTCTCAGCCTTGCACGGCTTACTCTTGGTTGGGTGTGAGATGAAGGCGCTCCAGCCGGGCAGACAAACGTAGGGTTCAGTAATACTGACAGCCAGAACTTTTTCTCTCAGAGAACTGGCTGCTTAATAAGAAGCGTTGAGCATAAAGACCGTGTATTTCTTTTTTTTTCTACCTCTTGGTGTTTGATATCAGAAAAGCACTTCACAAGTCTGCAGACATGCCTGTCCTTCCAGTGACTTCATTTGGAAGCATCCAGCCACACCTGGAGGGAGCTGTGAAGAGCAAGTCGGGATGACAGCATCTTTTGTAAATACAATAGGATTTCCTGGGATTATGTTTGAACGCTCAGCCCTCTTGGGTAGGGGGAGAATGTATTTGGTCTCTGACAAAGCCATGAGAAGGCTTTCCGTATTATGTAATTTATAAGGCCACAGGCTATAGTCTGGCCAGCAACATGCTTCAGATTGAATGATTTGAGGATGTCCATGTGGCTCTGTTCAGTAAATCCAAGTTGCATGGGATACAGTTACATTAAAATGCTCCCCCCCCGGGCCCCCGCCGGCCGGGACGCCCGGTGGGAGCGGATTTCCCCCAGGGATCGCCCTCTCTCGGGAACTCCGCCAGTCGCTTTAAGGCCCCGGGGACGGGAACCCCGCAGGCGTGTGTGGGTCTGGAACACCCACCCCATTTCTAAGGACTTCATCCAACTGGGAGAAGACACCGCTTGCTCCCAACTGATTTATTATTTTTTTTTCTGGTATTTGAGAAAATTCACTCCTAATCTTACTGTCCTCCTTTGCAGGGGGTGTCATTAGAAGTTGTGGGGATGACTGGGGCCTGGCTGGAGAATAAACCCCCTTCCCGCTCCCCGACGGCCCCAGGGGAGGTGGTGGTGAGCTTTGCCGCATCCCAGAGCGCTGGCGGGGCAACACGGGGCAGAACGGCCCCGCCAGACACGCTCCGGGGCAGGAGCAGTGCCACGGGAAGGGATGGGTATAACCGCGTAATAAACCCGGGGGGGGGAGGATTCCTGGGCTAAGGGGTCAGACTGCGGTCCTTTATCTGCTGCTGCGAGAATGGCAACACCTGGCTCAGAATCCTAACTCATTTTCTTCTAAAATCTGGAAAGAATGCAACTTTACTTATAGATGGGGAAGAAAAAAACCCCTTTCCAGGGCTTTTCTGCAGCAAGACGCATTCCTCCATGGTAAGGAAGAAAGAAGAGGCAGATTTACTTTTTTATTTTATTCCTCTTGATGTTTATTTTAAATTAATCCTGTTGGGACAGGTGTCAGACTGGAATTCTTGCTCAAGTTGCTTCCCTTAGCTGATCTAATTAACGATGCCGCATGTTTTATAACAACTCATTTTTCATGAGGGGTGGGATTTGCTTGTTCCTTTCTGTTTCCCTTTACCTAGATCCTGAGTTTCCTCCCTAGTTTTCTTCTCCTCAGTGCTCATTTTCAAAACCACCTTTATGCCGATATGCTTAAGGCTTGGAAACGCCTTTCCAAATATGCTGCATTTATAGAAACATTGTCATTGACCATATATGTTTATTCACTTAAAAACAAACCCCACAAAAATCAACGCTTGCGTGCAGCATCTCATTTTGGACCCGGATTTGCCCCCCATCTCTTCTCAGAGCAGCGGTTCGTGTTGGACCCCATGGTGACAGCAGGGTCCCAGCACGCCGAGGATGTTGCTGCGATGCCGCAGCACCCGGAGAGCCCCGGGCTCGCTCGGCGCCCCGGGTCGGGCTGTCGGGGTGGATGGCTGCGCTGGCGCCGGGGAGCTGCGTCGCAGAGATCCAGCTGGGGCTGCCATCTGCTGCTGGTTTTCTTCCTCGCTTCCACTGCCACCCTCCCTGTCACCCCAAACGACACCTGGAAGTCACCTATCCCGCGTGAAATCCCGGCGTTTATTTTAGCGAGCGCATTTCTCACCTCGCTGATGCGGATCATCGTCATCTGAGCGCTGATTAATCAGCAGCGTGAGGCTGCAAGGGCACGCAGAGACCGTGCGTCCACCCCATGGCCAAGGACATCCTGAGACTTTGGTGGCAGGTATCGGCCGAGACATCCCGCTCACCCCGTCCCTGCCCGCCCCAAGGCCACCTGAGCGCTCGTGGGGTGCGACGGAGGAAAGGCTGCGTTTATTTCCTAACGCGGCCCGTTCCCCCACGGCCGCAGCCCGGCTCCAAAAGGGAACGCGCCTGAGAGGCGAACAAGGTGCCGCTCCACAGGAGGTTGCGGGGGGGATGGCTGGATGATGCTCGTGGTGGGATGCCCCGCCGAGTCTGCCGGGATGGGCTCCAGGCAGGGGACACCCCTCCTGCAGGCAACCCCCTCTGACGCCGGACCATCCCCTCCAGGACGGGTTCCTCCTCGTTTCCAGCCGGAGCCTCTCTCTTTCAGCTTAGACCCACAACCTTCCAGCATCCATCCACTGCTGGTTTCCGACCTCCCCCCCCAACAGATTTCCCAGGGCAAAGCCCGTACCTTGCAGGTTATTTATTGTTCCCAACTCACGGCAGGATATCACAAATCTAAACAGGGCTGAGTCCAATGGCTAATTATCAGTCCCTTTCCGCACACCATTCTTTTTTGCCTTGTGACGATGATTTCTGGTGTCAGAGACGAGGTGCTGCAGGTTTTGGAGATGTTGGAGCGGATTCAGTCCTCGTTCTGCTGCCTGTGAAATTAAGTGGGTCACAAAAACATTAGTTGGACAAATTCAAGCAGCAAACAGCAAAAAACGCGTTGGTGCTGCAGGGAGGTCGTACTGGCAAAGCACTCGGGGGAGGATAACCTCCCTCGACCTGCTGGCCACACTCTTCTTGAAGCACCCCAGCGTGCCCCGCACAAACCGTGCTGGGACACCAGCTCAGAGTAATGCGTATAATACTATAATGCCTGTAATAGTAATGCATTTTAATGTTGCTTTTCCGCTCACCTGAGTTAGGATCCTCGTTAGGATAAGTGGGACGCTCGCAGACGCTCTCCTCACCAGGCTGCCTCTTCCCACGTGCGTCTCCCGCGCCGCTCCAGCAACTGGGGCAGAGCCAGAGGACGTACGTACTCAGCCAAAACAAGAGGGTTTGCCTTTAGCTGTTTGGAATAAAGCGACAAAGGTAAATGGCAGGGTTTGAAAGCACCTTGGAAAGGGCTGTGACTTAGAAAAATCCTCCTTGTGTATCTGTAAGAAAGAACGGAACACTTCCATCACTTCTGGTTTTTAGTATAAATGTGTAGGCAAACCACAGTAGCCTAAAGCTGCGTTCCCTCAGTGACACTTTATTTTCTAAATGGGCCTTTTCTGAAGAAAAAATCTGTGTGAAGTATGTTCCCGTAGTTTTGCACGCTCTGAACATGAGGCTCCTTTTAACTGCTTTAAAACCCAATTTAATTAGCATCCAGAGTGAGCAACAGGCACATTCAACAGAACCACAGTTAACTCTCTTCAGCGGCGCGGGGTTTGGCTCACAAAGGAACAACCCGTCCCCCTCAGCCCCGTGTTCGCTTGGCTGTGTGCGTCCTAGAGGCACCTGTGCTACTCAGACCAGCCCTGAAATCCAAATTCCTTTGCATACCCAGGAGAAAAATAAACCCACTGATATCACGGGCAGTCTTCTG
>NW_009650167.1:335649-337779 GCF_000708025.1 Charadrius vociferus | reverse complement strand
ACCTATAGATATTAGGGGTGAATAGAAACAAGAGAGGACAAGCGGTGCCAGACTAACACGCCTTCTAAGAAACAACAATTTCCTTTGGCTGCTTTGGCACTAGTATTAGTGTCTGTGCTGGAGTTTACTGTAATCAGAGTCTTTTTCTCGAAGACGAGGGCTTTCCAGGGAGTCCCGATTTTCGTCTCGGTGCCACAGGTTGTAGACATTGGTGCAGCTTCGGTTTACACTGGTGTTGAGATCAAGATCAGACCCTCGGACCTGCTCTCTGAAATCAGAGCAGAAATCTGGTAAGGCTACAGAGCATGCAGATTTACAGCCGTGCTGCTGGTGGCAGGGTAGAATATACCATCTCTTCCTACAGCTAATGCTATATTTACATCAAAATAAACCTGTAAAATGTAAAGTAATCTAGCTGCAGGCTCCCGCACTTCACTACGAATGCTTTGTCTGCCTTGGCTGACAAAATGTTCTTGGCTTCTGATCAAAGAAAACTTAAGTGGAAGCTGTTTTTCTCTTGATGTTAAGAAAGCTTTTGACAGAGAGAGTCCCTGCAAGACTAGCTATGCCGCACGAGCCCCGTGGTGCGCTCTGAAAACGCATTGAGGGAAAACACGCAGAAAAATCACAGAATGGTTTGGGTCCCACCGCTCTCCTCACTGATCCGGAGTCCCTCCCCAGCTCTCCTGGAGCCCCTTTAGGCACTGGAAGGGGCTCTGAGGTCTCCCCTTTTTCGCCTTCTCTTCTCCAGGCTGAACCCCCCCAACTCTCCCAGCCTGTCCTCCCAGCAGAGGGGCTCCAGCCCTCCCAGCATCTCCGGGGCCTCCTCTGGCCCCGCTCCAACAGCTCCATGTCTCTCCTATTGGGGGCTCCAGAGCTGGAGGCAGCACTGCAGGGGGGTCTCCCCAGAGCGGAGCAGAGCGCAGCAGAGGGGCACAGTCCCCCCTCGCCCTGCTGGCCACGCTGCTGGGGATGCAGCCCGGGGTGCCAGTGGCTTTCTGGGCTGCCAGCACACGTTGCTGGCTCCATTGCAGCTTCTCACCCACCAACACCCCCAGGTCCTTATCCTCAGGGCTGCCCTCCATCCATTCTCCGCCCAGCCTGGATCTGTGCTGGGGATTGCCCTGACCCACGTGCAGGACCTTGCACTTGGCCTGGTTGAACTCCATGAGGTTCACACAGGCTGACCCCTCAAGCCTGTCCAGGTCCCTCTGGATGGCATCCTTCCCCTCCAGTGTCTCGACAGCCTGGTGTCATCGGCAAACTTGCTGAGGGTGCACTCAGTCCCACTGTGTTGCCAACAAAGATGCTGAACAGCACCGGTCTCTGTACCAACCCCTGAGGAACACCACTCATGACTGGTTGCCACTTGGACATCGAGCCATTGACCGCAGCCCTTTGAATGTGACCAGCCAGCCAGCTCCTTCTCCACCGAGTGGTCCATCCGTCAAATCCATGTCTGTTATATTTAGAGACCAGGATGTTGTGCGGGACAGTGTCAGATGCTTTGCACAAGTCCAGGTAGGTGATGTCTGTCACTCTCCCCTTACCCACCAACGCTGTCACCCCATTGTAAAAGGCCACCAAATTTGTCAGGCATGACTAGCCCTTAGTGAAGCCACGTTGGCTGTCACCAATCACCTCCTTATTTTCCACGTGCCTTAGCAGAGTTCCCAGGATGCCGGTATGAAATGCTTTCTGCTCCACAAAGGGCTGTAGGTAGAAATGGCATCCCTACGGCTGGCTATCGCTACGGGCTGCCTGGGCTGCCTGCCCGGCTCCAACGGCACCGCTGCCGGCTACAGCTTTGCTGCTACTTTGGCCGGCCAAAGCCTCAAGCCGCTTGCCTGGAGCAGAGGTGGTGGTAGGAGAGCGTCAGCTGGAGTCATTTGAAGGTGGCGGCTTGGGGGAAACACCTATAAATTTTTAGAAATCTTGCCCTTTGGCTGTCAGGGGGCGGCACAGCCGTCCTCGTCCCCGTCACCACTGTGGACTCCGCTCCCCAGGTCATGTGTATCTCCCTCTTGGCTGATAAATAAATACGCAACTAAGCGTGGCACAGCTACTAATTACGGCCAGTTTGGCCCAGCGCTGCAGGAAAACGCTGCAGCCATTGAACCAAAGCCCCCA
>NW_009650167.1:320930-334776 GCF_000708025.1 Charadrius vociferus | reverse complement strand
AGCTGCCGGCCGGCCAGCGGCGCACCGTCCTCCGGCACCTCCTGGTCAGCGACAAGTACCGCTTCTTGTACTGCTACGTGCCCAAGGTGGCCTGCTCCAACTGGAAGCGCATCCTGAAGGTGCTGGACGGGGCGCTGGAGAGCGTCGACGTCAAGCTGAAGATGGACCACAAGAGCGACCTGGTGTTCCTGGCGGACATGAAGCCGGACGAGATCAGCTACCGCCTGAAGAACTACTACAAGTTCCTCTTCGTGCGGAACCCCATGGAGAGGCTGCTCTCGGCCTACAGGAACAAGTTTGGGGAGATCAAGGAGTACCAGCAGAAGTACGGGGTGGAGATCGTCAGGCGGTATCGCAAGAACGGGGGAAATTCGGCAGGCGACGACGTCACCTTCTCCGAGTTCCTGCGGTACCTGCTGGACGAGGAGGCGGAGAGGATGAACGAGCACTGGATGCCCATCTACAACCTGTGCCAGCCCTGCGCCGTCAGGTACGACTTCATCGGCTCCCACGAGCGGCTGGATGGAGCGGCGCACCGTCCTCCGGCACCTCCTGGTCAGCGACAAGTACCGCTTCTTGTACTGCTACGTGCCCAAGGTGGCCTGCTCCAACTGGAAGCGCATCCTGAAGGTGCTGGACGGGGCGCTGGAGAGCGTCGACGTCAAGCTGAAGATGGACCACAAGAGCGACCTGGTGTTCCTGGCGGACATGAAGCCGGACGAGATCAGCTACCGCCTGAAGAACTACTACAAGTTCCTCTTCGTGCGGAACCCCATGGAGAGGCTGCTCTCGGCCTACAGGAACAAGTTTGGGGAGATCAAGGAGTACCAGCAGAAGTACGGGGTGGAGATCGTCAGGCGGTATCGCAAGAACGGGGGAAATTCCGCGGGCGACGACGTCACCTTCTCCGAGTTCCTGCGGTACCTGCTGGACGAGGAGGCGGAGAGGATGAACGAGCACTGGATGCCCATCTACAACCTGTGCCAGCCCTGCGCCGTCAGGTACGACTTCATCGGCTCCTACGAGCGGCTGAATGCCGACGCCAACTACGTCCTCCAGCGAGTCCAGTCGCCCTCCTTCGTCCGCTTCCCCGAGCGGCAGTCGTGGTACAAGCCCGTGACGGCAGAAACGCTCCACTACTACCTGTGCAACACCCAGCGCCGGCTGATCAAAGAGCTGTTGCCAAAATACATCCTGGATTTCTCCCTCTTTGCCTACCCGCTTCCCAACATAACCAGCGAGTTCTGCAGGCAATGAGTCGTCCCTTCGGGGATCCGGTGTGAATTCTGCCTGCGCTGCGGGGATTTGCTAACGCAGACATTGCCGCGGATAACACGCAGCTGCAGGGCCTGTGAAACACGCTCTTCTATGCGTTATTTCCTAATTTTATACTTTTCAAACACTGTTTGTATAAAATACTATATACCGCCTTTGCTACTAGAATACTTTTTGTATTGTTCTGATTTTAATGTGTACATACGCCGCTGACTTGAGCACAGTAGCTTTTGTATATCTATTTTGCTTTACACTCTTTTTTACGGCACGACACAGAAAACATCTGTGAAGAAATTGAGAAATGGATATATTTTAAGTATTTTTTCCTCCTTTATTGTGTTTTGTACTAAATAGTACACGGCTGAATTGCAGTCATAATATAGCAGTTGGTGCGCTGGTAACAATATAGTGGTTGGTACGCTAAAAATTAGCGCTGGTAAAACTGGTCCTAGATCAGACAGGAGATGTTTTTTTGGGTGTGAATAGGAGAAAAGGCTTTTGTAAACTCAGCCCTATTTATCCTTTATATTCTCATCTGTAGATGGTGGTTAAATGAGGCTGGTCTTTTTCTCTGTGACAGTAGTACCTCTGTTTTTTTATTATTATTATTAATTTCTATTATTATTGTTTACTATTGAAATAAACTAGTGGTAGGATAATAATCATTTTAAGATTTGAAAGTACAAACTATTTACCCAGCACAGCGTATCGGATGCAATATCAAGCCATAACAATTTGCTTCTCTCTCTCTCTCTCTCTCTGAATTAAAGCAATACAGACTTCTGGTAGGATCAGAACCCGTCCTGGTTCCTGGGACAGAGAGCAACCAGAACGCGCGCCCGCAGCGTGCCAGCTCACAGCCGCGCTGCGTCTCTGCGTGCCCGCGTGCGTGCAAACCGCCCTGGCAAAACGCCTTCTCCGGCCGTGTTTGAAACAATGGCGATTTGAGGGTTATTCCTCCTCCTTTTATAGGTGTGCACGCCGTTTTCGTAGCTACTTATATTTAATTATGACCCTTAAATTGCAAAAGTTTGGGAAATAAGGTATAATGCTGTTCCTGGGGGGCTGCATCCTCGTTTCTAATAAAGTTTTAATATGAGTGAGTCTGTTGCTTAGTGCTTTTCCTTCGATGTCGGTGTTTATTTGTATTCTTGGAGAGGCATTCTGCCCCTCGTGCTAAGCCACGGCATGAAAGTATGATGAATGGGCAGTTCCTGCCTTGATTAATTTGTATTTTAAGTGCCGGAGCAGCGGAAACAAGCGGAGAAAGAAACGCACCCAAGCCGAACGACGAGCCGATTACGCGACACGGGCAATTGGATGAAAAGCAGCAGTCGGCGGCAAAATAGGCGCCTAATTGCTGTGGAATTGATACAAAGCAGCGGGGCTGGATTATAGATGCTGCGGGGAGCTGGTGGTTTCCTGGGATTAATCTCTCAAAAAAGGGGGAAGGAAAATTAAGGTGTTTTCTGTAGGATTTGCGAAATTGTCTGAAAGAAGGGTATGGAGCCACATCCAAGTGAACTCGAAGCGGTGGGATGAAGAATCCTGCCTCGGGCATGACTTGAGGAAGTTAATAGATGTACGGTATCTATAACCTCCCGGCGCAATCACCGTCTCCCTCTGTTGACATCAGTAGCCGAGCACAGTTCGGGCTGAGTGACTCACCGCTGGGCAGGGGATGGTGGCTGGGCAGGAGAGCGATCCTGGTGCCTCCACGGGCTCCGGCTCCTGGCTGCGTCCTCCCCCCGCTGCGAAAAACGGGTGGGAAATCGGCTTTGCTCTCCTCGGGGCCTGGCCGAGACCTGCAACATTTCTCTCTGTCCCCAGCGATTTTGGCGACTGTGCGGTGCCCGTTGCTGGAAGAGCTGGGGATGTGTCTTCTTGTCCAGCCGAAGGCCCCAGGTACCAGCCGGGAATCGGATTTTAGTTTGTAAAAGAGGTGCCCGTGGTGGGGCGGTCTGAGTTTTAATTAAGCCCGACCTTCAGGTCCCTCTAACTAGGAACAAGCCGGTTAGACTTCACTATCTTTTTCTGCTTCTGTGAAGCGGAGGGAACGTTTCCTGCGTGTTTAGTGATTGGGTTTTTAATTAAATGCTTATTTCTCAGTAGCTTTAAAGGTTTGTACTGCCTGTTTGTTTATCTGCTGCAGCTTCTGTTCTCTGGATTAAATTTTTTTACTTTTGTCCCCTTATTCTAATTTGTTGCAGACAGGAGGATTTTGCTTTTCTTTGGCTGTCACTTACTCCTTTACTGGATATCACTGATCGCCTTTTTCTCTTTAAATAAAAGCAAATGCCCTCCCTCCTCCTGGTGCCCTCCCGTAAGGGGGGGGGTAATAATGGCAAAACCCGCAAAACCTCGCAGCTGGGGCACAAGTTTGTCTCGTACCTGGCAAAAATGTGTGGAACGCAGAAAAGTCTCCCAAAAGCCAGAGCGGGGGGCGTTCTGTCATGTACCTCCAGACTTTATTTCTCTTACTTGAAGGAGGTTATGGACTATCTTTGATTTTCTCATCTCTTTGCTGCAAGTCAGCAAATATGGAAAATCAATCAGGTTTCCATTAGCGGTGCTTCATTTTATCCACAGCCAGTAATACAATTTCCCGAGAAGGCTTTTGGCCGAGTCAGAAGAAAAAAAGAGGGTAATCGCCCTCAGCATCTGTACTGTTTCTTTCTTTTGTCAGGTGTATCTCCGGTGTGGGATAATTGCAACCTGTCATTATTTTTTTATTTTTTAATTAATTTCCTGGGTTATTTCTCCTGGTCCATCTGTTACACCTGAGATTGATTTCTTTGGTGATGGAAGAAGTCTGGTTAAGGTGATCCTCCTGTGAGGTGTGCGTTTGGATCCTTAATGACCTCTGGAGAGGAGCGCGGTTCCCGCGGGGCTGCGAGCGCCGCAGCTCTGAGCTCTGCCGCGGGGAAGGGCCACCACCACGCGGGAAAGCCTCAGTGTCCACAGGGACGGTCCCCGTTCCCCAGGGATTAACCAGCGCAGGGCGCTTTCCGGGAGGCGTGGGAAACCCATCCCTGTTCTGTCCCTGCGGTGGAGTCCCCGTCCCTGGAGGTGTGTAAAAGACGGGCAGACGCGGTGCTGAGGGACGGGGTTTAGTGGTGACCTGGCAGTGCTGGGTTAGCGGTGGGACTTGATGGTCTCGGAGGTCTCTTCCGACCAAATCAATTCTATGATTCTATCACCTCTTGCAGATCAGCCTCGCCACGCAACCCGAGACCGAAGCCCTGACCTCCCCGGCATCAAACGAGGCTTTCCCCAATGAACCCGGTGGTTTTGGCAAGGGTTTGGTGCGAATCCCGTCAGCTCATTTGGTTCATCCAGAGTGTATCCACCCTTTCTACACTTTCCTTTCTGCGGCTGGATGTAAAAATTTTGCTGCAGGTCCGCTTTTACGTGCAAGGCTTCGATAACCTGTGCCTGCAACAGCAAGATGAGGATCTGGAGAAAACCACAGTGTTTCTTTCCTTTGTGTGCTTCAGGCACGACTCCGCTCTTTGACAGAACTGTTTCCTGTGCGCAATGTTGCCCACAATGCACCCAAAACGGCGGGTCCCGTGCCCGGGGGATGTCCGCCCCCGAAATGAGGTGAAGAGCCCTGCCTGGGGTTTCGGTGAACCCCCGCAGAGCGTGCCCTGCCTTGGCCTCTTGCCACGCGGGACCAAAGGGCAGCAAAGCAGCCAAAGGACAAAACGTTGGGTTGAAACGGCGCCGGGACGGCACTCTGACGTCGGACTGCCGTTGTCTCAAAGAGCGGCCGTCTCTCCTGGTTTGCTTTTGCTGAGGTTGGGGTGTTTAGGGGGAAGAAGAAAGCAAGCCGGAGGCGGATTTGAAAAATCAGCTGGGGGCTGATTAGAGGCTTTTAGAGCCCTCCGTGGGAGACGATATCAGCGCAGGTTTGCCGCGGCGGCGGCAGCACTTCGACGTCCCCCTCAGAGCCACAAAGGTCCCGGGAAAGGACAGCGAAGCGGTTGTCAAGAGCGTTAGAAAAGGTGGTGGGGAAGGGTGGGATATTCGCAGCGTTCCTTTTCGAAGTCTGCGTTTCCTGGGTCTTTTTAGTCTTTCCAGGATTACGATTCAAAAGACGCTTCATCTAATTGCCCAGGCGGGCAGTGAGGTGAGTGGAATCGACCTGAGCCCACCGCGCTGGAGCTGGGGAAGCCACGCGATGCTCGGAGCAGAACTGGTTTTCATGGTGGCCCTCAGGTTTTTAATGAGACTTTACTAAAGAGATTGAATTTTCTCTGGCCACCAGGAGGTGGCTTCCTTTTGGGGATGCCCCGAAAGGCCGTGTTTCCAGCTGCTGCCCCGCTTCCTTGCCCCCTCACTGCCATCGAGGGTGTCTCCAGTCCCAGTTCTGTACTGGTTTGTGTTGGGAGGTGACAGGGAAGAGGCTCCAATGAAAAGAGGTTGGCACAAAGGGCTGCCGCAAAAGCCAGCAGTAACAAAAAAAGGGTAATACACAAGCACGAAATGCTTCTTTCTTGGTTTGCTACTTTTTCTAATGAACAGCCAAATTATTTGGCAGGAGGTTGACTTTAATGAAGTTAGTTGTCTTCTGGGAGAAGAAATACCCATCTCACCCTAGGAAGCAGGGCAAAGCTGTTCTGGGTGAGACCTCGGGGGCAAGAATTAGGGATGAGGCCAAAGGATCCGCCAGGCTATTTTGGAGGGGTTTATAAGACTTCCACGACTCTGATTTGCAAACGAGCCAGGTATGAGCTGGTGTCCCTACATCCCAGCAAGGAGCTGGGGGAGGCAGGACAGCAAACGTGTGCAAAATATTGATCATTTCTCAGCAGCAACAGCCCCGTGCCCCGGGAGAGGGGCAGAAGCCATGAGCCCCGTCCCCTCGGGCTGGGGTTCTGCTGCGCCAAGTGCTCGGCACCGGCACCCTCACCTGGGCGTCTTTTCCCGCTGTGATGATACAGACGCCCCTTCGTAGCACGTTTGGGACATTAATTTTAGGCTTGTCGAGAGCTGAGGTACAACATGGTGGAAGCTGGTGCTCCTTGCGAGAAGGGGACGGAGGGCAGAGCACCTCTTTGGCCTCGGAAGGGGCTGGGAGGCATCGAGCACGCTGCCAAGGGACCCCGGGGCGGTTTTGGCAGAAGCAGATCAAAGCTCCCATTGAAGCAAAGAAATATCTTTTCATGAAGGGGAGGGCAATGTCGCTCAGGCCCATGCCAGCTGGGCCTGGCATTGTCTGGGTGCCCCAACGCACGTCATGGCGTCCAGTGTCAAAAGTGTCACTAGATGAGGCTCTTTCAGACGGCGCAAACCGAGCACAGGAGGAAGGGTTGGATGAAAAGCAACGTGCCCAAGCGATGTCCCCCCCCAGCACCCTTCGGCTATTATTGCCGCTGTTTTGCATTTGAATGAGAACTTTCTCCTTTTTGCAGCCCACTTTCTTCTGGGGGCTTGAATTGGCAAATGGAGTTGTTAAAAAATCGCCGGTCTTGAGACCTGACAAAAGATGGTTGCTATGGCAATAATGGATGTTGCACCGTGAGCAAAATATCTCCAGGCCCGGAGCCAGCGGGAAGGAGGAGGGGACAGCTCGTCGGCCGTGCAACTTCTGCGGGAGCCCACGTGCCTCCGCGCGATTTTCCTCAGATACCCTTATTCTTGGGCAATTTGTCCTTTGGCTCAAAAAAGGCCACAAATGGAGAAATCGGAAATATCGACTGGATGGAAAGGGCTTGTCCGAACCTCATCTGCTCTTTCTGGTGGCGCTGGTGCCACCAAATCAAGCAGAGTTGCCCTGCATGCAGGTTTATTCCTCTGGGTAGGGTTTGAATCGGTGGAGTTACTCAAAAGCAGGGCTCTTCGGGTCAATGAAAAATCTGTCCGGCGATACTCCCCTCCTTCGAGAACTTATATGAAGAAATTGGAAAATGAGGGCAGATTTGTGGCTAAAACTCTTGCCTGCCGTTGTTCGGTGTCCACCCACTGAGTTTGGCAGCAGACCATGAGGTGTTGCCCTTGCTTTCTCACTGCAGCAGTGCAATGCTTAAAAATGGGCAATGAGCTCAACAGAGGAAATCAAATATATATCTTGTCTCTGGGAGCGACTACGCAAGAAAATCCCACATGCTGAAATCAGTTTAAGTGCTAGGATTTCCCAGAGCAACCGCTGGATGGTTGGAAAACAGGATGGTAGACTGTGGATCCAAGGGTGTGGTCATGGGCTTCCCGTTCACGGTGGCATTTACCCCTATATTTGTTGGAATTTGGAGTTAAGGTGAAAGAATTCTGGAATTTAGGACTGAGTGCCTTAGAGGGAGCTCAGCCTTCCCCAGGTTGGCACTGGATAAGAAATGGTAATGGTGGTTTCAAGTAAGGTGTAAATTTGGGGTTAGGTGGTAATGTATGGCTCCTGGACCAGATCTGAGCGAACTGCGTTTTCATCTGAGGAATTCCATCGTTCAGACCCAGCACATTTGCATCAAGGCCGAGTTACCTGTAAGCATCAGGTTGTGGCAACTTGGGAAACTGGGAATGTGCCACTGCCAGCGCACAGAGAGAGGGGGTGGGTGGCTCTGGGATTAAATGGTGTGTTTATGGATCATCTTATTACATCAGCTCCCAAATGTGTGACATTAGGGAGGAAGAAGGATGCTATTTGGTGCCCCTGATCCCTCGTAACCCCTCACGCGAGGAATTAGAGGGTTTGGCTTCGCTGCAGGTAATTGCCAGGCAGCCCCAAAACCTATCTGTGGGGATGTGGCTTTGAGGGACGTGACGCTAGCCGTGAGGTTTAGTCAGAGGGGTCACATCTTTCCATGGCCTTGTGGGGCTCAAGGATGGAAAAAAGGCTCTTTTATCCTCCGGGATGTGTTTCCTGAAGGTGGAGGGAGAAGAGAAACGAGGGCTTCGGCTAAGGTGGAAAAGGCAGGGTGGCACAAAGCCGCCTCTCGCCCTGGTGCCAGGAGGAAGAGAGCAGCAAAGCCCCCCTGAAGGTGCGAAGGGAAAGGAGAGGTGCTGAGGTCTGGGAGAGAGAATTCTCCCCCAGTAAGGCCGTAAGGAGGAGAGGGAATTCACATTGCACACTCACTTCCTATGCGCCCCAGGGCAGCCGCGATAAACTGTGCTTTTTTGGCCATCTGCTAGAGAAACAGGCAACTCACAGCAAGAAAGGGAGGGTGGGTTTGTTTTAAAAATAAAGATAAAAATGCTGGTAGAACCCATGGCTGCTGCTGCTCACAGCTCATCTTGACTGGCTTGCTGACCATCAGCAATTAGCGCTTGGGTGTCAATGGCCAAACGAGGCAATTAGGAAAGGGCGGGAGTGTTAAAGCTTCGGCTTTAATGGAGCAGAGCTGGAGCATTTAATGGGGTGGGTAGAGGGGTCCATGCAGGAGTGCTGCAGGGAGAGATGGCTACTGGCCACTGTGGGCCACCAATAGTCCCAGCCAGTGGAGAGATGTGGTTTGCTTCCTGGTAAGTGGTGTCTGAGGAGATTGCTCTTAATTATCATCTCGGTCCCAGCAGGAGAGATCAATGCGAGGTGCTTGTCGCACCGCCTCCTGCGTGTCCCATGGTGAGGGGCTTTTAATCAGTGCTGGGAAGGGGCGTTGGAGGACCGGCATCGTGCAGGGCAGGCTTGGCGCATTGCAGTGCTCCGGGTCTGATCCAGCTCTGTAAATCAGAGATTTTTCAAATTCTTTGAATAAATTGGTAAATGGCTTTTAAGCAACCAGACTTCCACCTGGAGTCTTGAAATGAAGCTGGACTAAAGGAGCTTCTGCAGGACGGACACCTTCTTGGCTGCCCACCCTCTGATTGCTTCACCAGTACCATAGGTGGGCTGTCCTCGCTGGGGACCTGTGCCCTCCGGCAGCCTGTCCGCGGGGCAGGTTTGGGGCAGAGAGGGTCACGGCCAGCCCTGTTTGTGGGATCCGTCTGCGGAAAAGACCAACTTCTCACTTCAGATACAACCCCCAGTGCACGCATGGAAGAGACTTGAGAGCAAAGATGTCATTTTTACCACCTGAACGGAGTCCCGGTTTCGCAGAATGAAACGATCGTCGTGTCGGGGTCTGCGGGCACAGCTCCAACCCAAAGCGGGGTCTGCTGCCCCTTGGGGGGAATTACCCCTCCATCGCCCTGCCCTTGCCAGCGGGACTCATCGGCACCCAGCGTGCAGCAGGACACGCTGCCACAGCTTCCCCTCAGGCAGGCTGATAAAGTGACGGAAGAAAAGGAAACATCCCTGTATAACGAGAGGGAGAGTGGTGTCGTGCTGAAAATCTGCTTTCCTGGACTTTTTCCACCAGCGTCCCGCTGTTGGCCGGCTGCTCCCAGCTTTTCTCCAAGTTGTGTGCGAAAAAAGCACATGGGGCACTCGGGCATCGCGCCCAGGGGTGCCCAGCGCTCCTGCCCGGGGCATTTCGTAGTGCCCCAGGAGGTTTTGTAGGGGCAATCCCGTGTGAAGGGTGGGAGCGGCTCTGCCGACCTCCTCAGCTCCCGGATTTTCCCGTCTCCGCAGCACACGCTGTACCAACAGGCAGGAGGGTGATTTTTTTTCCATCCCTCCGAACATCCTCGGCACTGCCAGCACGTGCTTTATATTAGAGCCCCATTCAGCAAATGACTTCAGCATGCCCCGGTGGCGTCACAGGCTATTAAAAAGAATAATAGAGCAGCAACCGTGGGAAAAGAGCTGTAATATTTTGGAGGCTCCCGGTGAGGCGGCAGCCCAGATGGGTTCCTGCAGCCGGTGTGTTTTGCTGCAACAAACAGCTCTTTTTTGGTTTTTTCCCCCCCTTTCTCGTTGCGGCACGGACGGACTGCAGAGCCCCCGCGGCGCTCGGCTGCAGCGCTGCTCGGTGAAGATGCTTTGGGTGCTTGGATGCTGCAGCTCGGAGATGTCCATCTCTGGTGGGATGAGCCCAGTGGCTCAGCACAGGGTAACTCCCGCCGAGAGCTTGGTGGGCCTGTCCCGAGCGCTCCCTGTGGGCTGCCAGCCCCTGCCTTCCTCCCAAAAATAAAGCCTGTAAATCACTGCAGACCCATCTCAGCATCCGGCACCTCTGCCCCTCGCCGGTGGAGTTTTAAGCTTCATCATCAGCCGCTGGCGAGTGCTCACGGCACTTTGGTGATGCATGAGCCAAAAAAAAAAAAAAAAAACCACCCTAAAAATCTCTATTTGCCCTTGGAACTGCGAGGCGGGCGTGCAGAGCTGACCGGGCGGCAGTGCAGAGCTGCAGCAGCACCCCGAAGTTTTCACAAACGGCTTTGCCAGAGCGTCAGCAGAAATTTAAGGCGGGCTGGGTTATCTCGGCTCTGCAGCGGGTCCACTGCGGTGAGGTTGCGGAAGCCGCGACGTTATGACACCAGTGTGTCACCGTGTGGTTTGGCCGTGGGTTAGTCATGTGTCCGGGTTTGACCCCATCCGGCAGCTAGAACCGTACGGCCGCTCGCTCACCCCCCACCCCAAGAAGAGCGGGGGGAAAGGGAGGAAAAAACCCAACCTTCATGGCTTGAGATAAAAACAGTTTAATAGATATAATAACAGGAAAGGAAAAATAATAATGATTAGACAGGTCGCTCTCACCGCCCGGTGAATTGGCACCATCCGGAGCAGCGATGATGGATTCTCGGCCCCCCCAGCTAACCTGCATCCGTACACTGAGCACGGGGTCTGTGGTACGGGATATTCCTTTGGCTGTTCCACCCCTCTGCCGATGCTTCTCTGGGCGGCTGACGGAAGTCCTTGAGTAGTGTAAACATCACTTAGCACAGCCGAAACCAACAGGCATTATTGACATGCTTTTCACAGCAAATCACTAAAAAGAAAACTAACTCGTTCCCAGCTGAACCCAGGGCATCAGGAAAACGAAAAAACTTAACATAGATACCAGCAAAAGTATTTGGCAAATCAAGCAAAACAATGCTCGCAGCTTTTTGCGCCCCATGAAATGCGTGGCGGGAACGCAGGCGCGGGATCCCCGTGCTTCGGCGGGGGGCGCACGGGGCTGTCGGGAGATGGAGCAGCAGCGAGGGGTGCCCCAGGGTCCGCGGGCGGGAGTCTGCCCGCATCCCTCGTGCACGGTACGTGTGGGAGGAGGATGCTCTTCAGCCCCGGAGGTGCCGTATGGGAGGTAGAACCCTCCCTGCTGCAGCAGAGGGACACGGATGGATGGATGGATGGACGGATGGATGGACATCGGCTCGCCAGGGGTGAGGAGCTGCTTTCAGGCCCCAAGAGCCAAATGATGGAGCCTGTCCGGCCGTAGCAACGCCCATCAGGAAAACCGAGGGCTTTGCAGGCAGAAGGGTGATGCCTGAGCGGGCGTTAGGGGCGGCTGTGGGTACTGGTGCCGGGTTAGAGATTCCGGGTGTGGGAGACGGCAGTACGACCGGACTGCCTTCGTGTAGCACTGTCACATCGCAGCTGTGACAATTAATGGCCACATCACCGGTGGCCCCAACGACCCGTGTGCCATGGCTCCTGCGGCTGCTGCACGTCGTCCCTGGGGCCACTGCGTCTTCCACCAGGTCACCGCAAGCGCCACTGCAGGTTTTACCAGACCACGGCACGTTTTACCACATCACCGCCTGCTTCACCGGGGCCGCAGCGCTTTTTTTTTTTGGGGGGGGCTGCCATGTGATTTGTCCGGGCTATTGCATGTCCTCCCAGGGCTGCTGCACGTCTTACCCGAACGATGGTGTGTTTTCCCCGGGCTGCTGCGTGTTTTCCCAGGGCTGCTGCATCTTCTCCCGGGGTGCTGCGTGTTTTATCGTGGTTACTGCATGTCTTGCCAGAGTTGCTGCATTTTTTTTCCCGGGGTCACTCTGCGTTTTCCCAGGTCGCGGTGCGTTTTGCCGGGCTGCTGCGTGTCTTACTGTCATCGTGGGAGATTTTCCTGGGGCTGCTGCAGGGTTTATCGGGGATCACGGCACATCTCGCCAGAGCTGCTCCACGCTTTACCAGGGCTCTTGCGTGCTTTACCGGGATTGCTTTGTGTTTTACCAGATCGCCGCGTGTTTTACTGGGGTCACAATGTATTTTGCGGGGGCTGACGCATCTTTTATCAGTTATGGCATGATTTGCAAACGCCACAGCGTGTTTTACCAAGCTGCTGCATATTTCACTGGGATCAGCACGTATTTTGCTGGGGCTGCTGGATATTTTACCCGGGGTTATCGCATGTTATTGTTTGCTTTGTGTTTTCCCAGCCCACCGCACGCTTTACCAGGCTCGCTTGAGCACGTTCGAGCAGGACCACTGCAGATTTTTCTAAGGTTTCCGCACATTTTACCAGTTCACTGCATTTTTTAAAAATTTAAAAAAATATTTATTTATTTATTTTTCATGTTTCCACCTCAAGTTTTGCAAAGCTGCTGCATGTTTTCCCGGGCCGGTGCGTTTTTCCCAGACTGTTTCCCACGGATGCTGCGCGCACCGTCCCCGCACGCTCTCCGTTCTCCCGGGACACGGACCCGCCTGGCTGCAAACGCGTTTAAGGCAGCCGCGCTCCCCTCCCCGTGGCTCCGAGCTGCCCAACGTGCGGCTGCATTTCTCGTAGGATTTTTCCGAGGGCGAGCGGGGCACGGCGGCCTCGGCACGGGGCCGGGGGGGACTCCGCCGGCTGCTCCCTCGGATACACGCGCAGCCCCCGGAGGGCTCGGCAAAATTCCCCATCCCGCAGGGATCGCTGGCAGGAAGCAATCTGGCAGGCAACGTGTTTAACAGAGACTAATGTCTCGGAGCCGCTGAACCATTTAATTGCCAATAAATACGGCCCACGTGTAAATAATTAAGGAGACTCAGAAATTGTCTTCGGTGAGAGGGAGGAGCTGGCAGGCTGAAAACTCCCTGTGGCATGTGTATAAATGAAGATTTCTTGGTAATATGGGAGGAAGGAGCATCAATAAACCTGCCCAGATATCCCCCGGTGTTGCTTCGGGTGGCCCCCGGGGGTAAGGAGGACCAGGCTCTGCCCTTGGCTGAGTTTGAGGGCAAATCTTAAAAATTCCTCCTTTAGCCAGATCAGGCTTTGTCCAGGCTCTTGCGGCACCCCAGCGTGATTTTTGCAGTGCCCTTCTTCGCCATGTTTTTGGGGGATAAAGAGCTGCACAGACCTTAGTCCAAAACTTTGGACCTTTATCAGCATCACGTACGTGCTGGCAGCAAACGCAGACTTTCCCTTCCGAACCCCGGTAAAACCCGCAGCGACCCTTCGTCCCTCTACCAAAACCCTGATGTCCCCACCTCTTGTGCTGCAGTCACGTTTCTCTTTCAAATCCTCCTTTTTCGGGACGTTTAAGGAAGCGTTACCAGCACTGGGCTTGCCGCTGAGCTGACCCCAGCGCCTGGAGCGGCCGTGCTGCTCTTGCATCACTCTTTTTCACCTTTTAGTTTAAATTTGCCCCGCTCAGGGCCAGACGCAAGCAAACAAGCTGAATTTTGGCAAGTTTGGGAGCTAGATGCTTTTTTTTTTTTTTTTTTTTTCCTTTTTTTTTCCTTGTCTGTGCGTTCCAGGGCAGGACGGTGAGCGTTGCTCTGGTCTGTGCCGGGATGACTGCGCCGGTTGCCCGCCTTGTGCCC
>NW_009650167.1:314289-320640 GCF_000708025.1 Charadrius vociferus | reverse complement strand
GTGGGAGGTTTTTTCCCAACCTGTGCGCTGCGCGAAGGCGGGAGGTCGCATCGGTCGTGGAGCAGAACGCTCCCAAACATCAGCAATCTCGGGGGCTTCGCCGGGCTCCCGACCGCCGGGGGGGTTTGTGGGACGAGCTCCGTACCCGCACCGACGTGTGTGGGGTGGCAGTGGTGAAAACACCCCACGAGCGCGACCGCAGCTTTGTACCCACAGAGCCTTTGTATTTTCTGGAACATCAGGTTGTTCTTTAAAGGATTTCCTTTAAAGCAGCTTTATGCTTCGTGAATTTAGTTTCAGTTGAATATGTGATGATGCAGAGCTTCTTCTCCCTTAGCCGCTTCATCCTTATCGCTTCCATTAGGCTCTGACCTCGTTTATCACACGGCTCCAGTTTCCTTTTGTTCTGGCACCGGAACTCGCAGGAAAACACTGGCACGTTGCTGGTTGGAGAGCCGCTGGCGCGGGGTCACCATCCGCCACCTCAAATTCACCCTCGGACCTCTTTGCGTTCAGCGGATGAGCATTGTATTGGACATCTCCTAAAAAAAAAATCCCCCCAAACTGCATGGGCTTGTTCACGCTGCGACTCCGCGCGCAAGGAGCGGGGCTGCCAAGCGGTCTGCGGCACGTCGGTGGGCGGACTGGGAATGCTGGAGCCGCTGCTGGGAGGCGACACGGCTCTCTGCCTGAGCGGAGGGACGGGAATCGGAGCCCCGGGGCAGGGAAACAGCAGATTTTTGGAGAGCTGAGCATCATCCTGGCTCTTCCCCCTTCTGCATCTCCACCGCGGGGATGTCTCTGTGCTTTAGGTGCCTCCTCCGCCCCCCGTCATCCTCACTGCTGCGCCCAGAGGGGCTGCGGGGCAACGGGGACCATCCCGCCCAGAACAGGAATGGATTTCAACAAATTTTAGGTGGTTACAAGGGACAGGTACAGCTCTCCACCGTCTTTTTAAGGCTAACAGAAGTAGGCAGCTCCAGAGCATAACATCTGGATGGGTTGAGACACCCAGAGCTGAGGCTGCTTCCAACCGGGGATATGAAGCTCGAGCAAAGCACCTGCCAGACTCCCGAAATTTTGGAGGTCTGTGGTGTAGTTGTTGCCGCGGAGCCGCAGCGGGGCTCAGAGCAGCGCTGGAAGAACCTCCGCACCACCACGGGTCACCTCCCCACGCCGCCCTGGTCCCCGCCTGGAGCAGGAGGGGTGTCACCGCAGGACCCCCCGCTGCCACCGCCGCAGGAGCCGCCTCCGTCCGTCCGGCACTGTGGCTTTTCCCCCCTCCCCGGGGTTGATGGGTTCCTATGGCAACGGAGAGCCGCTCGCCGCGGCGGGTACCGTTATGACAATAAAAGAGCGCTCAGACTCGTCGTCTGAAATTAGCGGCGGTCACCCTGCGCGCCGCGGGGCCGCCTGCGTGTCGTCAACACCATTAGCCTAATCAGCAGCCAGTACATCGCATCGGCTGAGGCAAAGCGGAGGCTGAAGCGATTAACCCCCACCGGGGACCCCATGGAGGGGCGTCTGCCCCACCGCTGCGGCATCACCCCAAGTTCACCGCTGCCAGCGACAGCCCCGTCCCCGCGGCACTAAATGCCCAGGTCTTATTTATCCCCCCCAAAAAAGGTGGTTGTTACGGCACGGTAAAAGCGATGCTTTGGTTGTAGGGTTTTTTTGGGGGGCGTCTCTTAGCGCTGCTCCATCCTCGGTGTGTGGGAGAGCCCCCGGCGGCGGTCCCGAGCCGGGAGTGCTTTGGGCGATGTGGCTGTAGGTTTCTGGGGACTGGCACACGGCACCCCATCTCTCATCACCAGCTTGGGGAAATAATGCAGAATTAAGTATGGCAAATGCCAGATTTTGCTCTGAGAGAGGACGTGGTGACCGTGGAGCATAATTAAGCAGCTTCTTGCCATCTGCTGTGGGAGCAGAATGAAGGGTAAACGAACTGAATGAAAAGTAAACTGGGGTTTAAGAGATCTTCATTAATTTGCTGCAGCAAGAGCTTGCTATGCTTAAAGAAATTAAAATGTGAGCTCTCAAAATCATCTTGCAGCGAGCTAAGGAGGGGGAGACGCCGAGGGAGTACGTAGCGAGGCGGAAACGGGTACACTCATAAATCAGCTGCGGCACTTCCAGTAATTCCCCGCTGCTGAGGGACCCGGCAGGGCGCCGGAAGGGAACATCCCGGGGAGACGTCCCGTTCGCCCCATCCGACGGGATGCTGGGTGTTCCCCCACGGTCCGCTCTGTGCGGCGGGGGCGAAGCGGGACCCGGTGAGCGGTACCGCGGAAGAGGATGTCCGACATCGGGGGGACACACACCGCGTGCCCGCTGGAAACTGCCACCCACCGAGTTACCAGCAGCGTCTTCGGTTTCAGCCCTCAGAGGGTTTATTGGCGGTGGCGGCTCACATCTTCGAGTTAAATAAAATGATTTGTGTGAGTTAAGCACAGTAATTAGCCTGGCCCTTCGGAAACCAGGCTTTCCAGCGCTGGCAGTGGCGAGGAGCAGCATGGGCTGGAGGAGGTCCGTGTTGCAAGGCGGCAGCAGAAGCTCAAGGCGCAGAAATAGGCCATTCTAGACATTGTTTTAAAGCAAGGCGAGCATTCGGGTGCCGCGATGCCGGGTCGGTGTTTTGCCTCCAAATGATGGGTTGAGTTTCAGCGGTGGTGACCCACGAGCGAGCCCCGCCAGGGGCTGCCACGGTCCCGAGCCCCGAACTCACCGGGCGAAATAACGGGGAAAGAGAAGGCGGTGGTGAGACAGCTGGTCGTTAGAAGGCTGCTCTGTGCTGCCTTGTGCGTGTCACCGGTTTGGTTCTCCTTCGGGTACAAGAGACGTTGAGCGGGGTTTACACAAGCTGCGTTTTTAATGTGGGTAGAGCAAGTCTCCCACGCAGCATCAGCTCTCCTCCTGCTGTCCAACTCGCTGCCCTCAGAAAAAGCAATAGTTCGTCTTTGACAGTTCTTTAACCCCATTTCTTTAAAAAAAATATATATATCTATGGTGTGGGGTTGGCCACCGCTGGCTCCACGGCCTCCTTCGCGAGAGGCGGGGGAAGAGGATGGGGCCGACGGGCTGCGGAGGTGCGCAGAGGGTCTTGCGGCAGAAGCAAGAAAAGCAATTCCAGTTTTAACGAGGGTCGGGAGAAGGCTTTGCTTTGAGCCGACTCTTCTTCTGGGGAGAGATTTGTCTTTTTATCGCTCCCTGAAGTTGCAGTTTGTTCGGACACGGGTTTGAAGGCCTCACGAAGCAGCAACGAGGGGGACTTCCGTGAGAGCTGGTGGGGAGCTGCCCTCGGGCGCTGCGGGAGCGACACTGATGCCCGGTGGCAAAAAGTCCATTAGAGTGGAAGGGAGAAGCGGCTGCGCCGCCACGGGCAGCGGCTCCCCGGGGACACCCCCACGCTTCTCCGAGGGCTTTGGAGGACACCCGGAGCGCTTTGCACCACGTGAGTGTGACAAAGTGCCTCTTACCTGTGACTCCCTTCTCGTGGACGTGCCCAGACCGCCGTTGTCAGCTGTGGTGATGCTGTGCCCGCGGGTCACGTCGCGGGTCAGCCCTCCCGCCTTCACCGCAGCGCCTTCCCTGGGCTGAGCCGCCTGTTGAGGATCCGTCTCCTTGGGAAAGCCAAACTGGTTTTGGTGGATTCCATGTGCTGTATGTGCATATACTGCTTATAAAAAGTATTATTAATTTTTTTTTTTATTTTTTTTTTGCCAGGAAATGCTTCTTGCAGTAGGGCTTCACTACGCTGGGCATAAGCCAAAGCTCATAGGACCTCTTTTTTTTTTTTTTTTACGAGGAGGTATCCCTGCACCACTAGACATCTTTCATACCTAAAAAAATGTCTTTGTAGCAATTAAACCTCCTAATCTAGCCTCAATAATACTAGAGGAGCACCTTCAAAAAGGGTCTGCTACTTGATAAAGACGCTCGAAAGGATGGGTTTGAATGAAAGAGTGGGTAAGAGAGGCTCAGACTACGACACCCACCCCACCCCCCCAAAAAAAATATCCCAGCACGAGTGAAGATGGATCAGGGCTTGGGCTTGGCCACTGCTCACACAGTGACAAGCATCCCGGTGAAGCCAAACCCCGTCGCCACCGCCCCACCGCGGGCAGGGCAGGCGCCCGCCGGGGGATGCCCGAGGGGTTTGAGAAACCGCAGCGACCTCCGGCTCCGCCGAGGCCACCCCAAACCCCGCGGCGAGGGTGACTCAGCTGCTGCGGTTAATAACTAAGGGAATAAGGAGCCCGTAATGACTGTTTGTTTCGCCGGGTCCTCGGAGCACAACAGAAAACTCTCAGGGATAAATGAAAATAGCGGCGCTTAATGAGCGGAGCACTGCGTCCTTGCTTCTCGGCCGCCGCGCCGCGCGCTGTTGCTGCAGCCTGTGCTCTCAGGGCTGTCACCTTCCGCCAAAAATAGACTCGCCGATGGTCTGCACTAGGTCCCCTGGACAAAAGAAGGTAAGAGGTGATACCATTAAAGCGAAAACGTTTCCCTGCTGCTCTGCCCCGTTATCTGTTCAACTTCCATATGGTATGGGGGAAAAAAAATCCCCTAAATTCCTACCTTGAGGTTGCCTGGGTAAGAAACGGGGTGTCCTGGTTTGAGTTCCCGCGTTCAAATCCCGGACGAGCCGCCAGCTCCCCAGTATCCGATTTGTCCTAAACCACGACATGGGAGATTCCTTGGCTGTGTCAGATTGGCCTCAGATTCAAGAATTGGGGCAAACCAGAAGGAAAAAGGTCTTTTTTTCTTTTTTTTTCTCTCCCCCTTTTCTCTGGTGGATGCTTTGGCCAAAGTCTTCCTTCAGCAGCTTCGTGCCACAGAGCCCCGTGCACCACCTCTCCCGGCTCCAGCCGAGCGGCTGTGTCTCTGCGGGAAGATAAATGAGGTAATAACGGCTCCTCCGATGGACAAATATTTAAAGTTTGTCTGCCTGATTCCTCACTAAAGCAACTGCTCTCTAACCGCTTCCTGCAGCACCCTCTTGGCCAAAGCTCGTGCTTGCAGGGTCTCCCCAGTGCCACCACCTCTCCCTCCAGGCTTCACCCAAGCAAGTCACCACCCATCCCCCCGGCACCTCCATCCATCACCGAGAGTACCCGGAGCCCCCAGGAAGACACACAGCTCTTGTTGCCCAGAAACAGGCATCTTTACAAAGCCATTGGAATATTTTAAGCTCTTATTTTCACAGCCCAAGGCCACGTGGGAAGGTCTTTCCACTACAGGGAGGCGCACCATCGCCTTTTGGCTGTCCTGGAGCCAGCCTTTTTGCAGACCTCCTTCTGGTTTTTGGAGCTGAGCAGTGATTTAGTCAAATTTCCCCTCTTTCAGGCGTATCTATATTTAACTGATTCTGGAGGCGGTTTGACTTTTTCTTCCCGAGCTCTTGGAAATCTAAGATCCCTTCGGCTGAGCCCCAGCAGGTCTCCTTTCTCCTCAGCTGAGCCATTAGCGCGTTATTAACCCGGCGAGGGATAAAACACTTACTCCGTGGAGTTCCAGCAGGAGGCTTTTTTTGTCTGTTGAATGGCACAAGCCACGTGGGAACGCGGAAGGCGGTCACTGTTATTTCTTCCCACAAATTTCAACGTGAGACGAATAAATCCAGTTCCTTGCTGGCTCTTGGCAGAGGTGGGATTCGCGGGTTACGGACCACCCTGGGCGACGCTGGATGTTGTGCACCAGGTTCCCGAGCAGCTCTTGGAGGTCCCTCGGGCTTGGAAAGGCAGCAGTAGCCGGGCGCTGAGATTTGTGTGTGATGGCAGTTGGTCCTCCCCGAATTACTCCACGTGCTCATCCAGAAGGTGTTGCCTCCCCCAGGTTTTCCTGAGTCGCCTGCCCCCCCCAGCCTTTAGCTCGGCCTGAAATCCCAATTGCTTCCTAAGCTTTGCTGGGATACGGGGTACCGGTGGGAGATGCTCTTATGGTTTAGTTTATGCGGGCTCCAGAAGCAGCGCTGGCCCTTTCGCAGGTCGCCCCGGCAGCGCAGGGTGTTGGCTTGCTGCCGAAAAGATGACACTGATGGTATTGACGGGGGAAAGTGAGGTTTGAGGTAGGATCGAAGACGCGTTAGCATCGCTTTGCGAAGTGCGTTGCTCAGTCTGCAACTTGTTCCTTGTCATCCTGCGGGGATCTAGGGAGTGAGGAGCTGGGTCGTGCTCTGACAGTTCTGATATTTAACGGCCGTTTCAAGAATACCCCCGTCGGTGGTTCCCAAGGGAAGAGCAGTGATTCTGAGGAGCACCGGAGCAGCTGCAGATGATGGGGGCAATTGCTGAACATGCCTGTTGAGCACCTTCATCCCTCTGCATCCCCACTCCGCAGCCCTACGCCGCC
>NW_009650167.1:302183-314279 GCF_000708025.1 Charadrius vociferus | reverse complement strand
GGTGCTGGCAGAGGCTTCGGCAACTCGCCCAGCTTCTTTCTGCAGGCAGGAGGCGCGTGGTGTCAAGCCGTGGGAAGTCCGTCGGAGCCGGCAGCGGTGGGTAAGGCAGTGTTGGTGCAGCCTGACCCAGCCAAGCATCCTCCACCGAACGGAATGACTCATCTTTCCCCAGGGGTAAATTACTTGGTATTTCTGTAGGAGGGGGAGCGCTGTGGTCTGCCAAGTCCCACAGGGTCTGGCAGGGAGCAAATCGCTGGAAGAGGCGCTTGACAGCGTGAGATGGTTGGAAGCCAATTTGGCTGGTGATGCCAGCTAAGCAGAAACGGGGCCAAGTGGCTTCTTTCGGGGTGATCTCCTGGGAACTCCAGCCCTTCCACAGCCTGAGCCTCTTGCTTAGGACCCTCACGACCCTTAGAACCTGGGCACTGCAAGGAGAAAAGAGTTCTTGTTTATATGTGACTCTTTTCCCGTACCAGATGAGGAGAAATGACTCCCAGAAGCAAGTGCCGGCGGTCAAGGACTGAGCGTCCTGGATGGCATTGCTGGTGGAGCGGAGGCAGGACCTGAGGCTGTGACCTCCCTAGGTCAGGGCGAAGACGTGCAAGGCCACAGAGATTCATTTCTGGCAGAGTAAAATGACACATTCGAGCCTAAACGACGAGAGAACAGCCCTTCTCCTCTGGTGGAGCCCCAGTGAGAAGTCATCATCACCATGAGGGACCCTTCCCTGGACCTTTCCCACCTGTGGGCTCCTCAAGGCTCTCCACGGCCCTGCTGCTATCCCGAAGGGGACGCTATCCCAAAATCATTGCGTGGGGGACAGATGAGGTACTGCCAAAGCAGTCTGTGCCTCCCAAAAATGCAGGAGGAGGGCCCATCGCTGAACCTGCTGACTGTATTGGGGAACATCGACAAGTTGCTGGGACCAGACCATTACTAATTAAGGTCAACCACGTACATCCTCAACTATCCAGCATGCACAGAAGGTGATTCATCCTTAGAAAGAAGCCTTTACTCCTTATTCCTGCAGAAATTGCTCATGTCAGCTATTCCCAGGGCCTCCGGGGGTGAGCAAAGCTCTGGGAGCCCGACAGCACCGTGCTCCTCTGAGTGGCGATTGGCGCCAGGACAAAACAGGGTCACCCCGTGTCTGCGGTGGGGCTCTTGTGGGACCTCTTCACTGCTGTTCCGTGGCCATCTGGCAGCACTTCCCGTCTCTGTCATAACGTAATGGAGCAGGGATGGGTTTATTTTTATTTCTCCGCAATCGGTGTAATAGAAGCAAAAGCGGCGGGGCCCCTCGTCAGCCCACCCGTCTCTTCCCCGTCGCTAACTGCTTCTCATTCAAGCTGAACATTGGCTCCCAGCGATTTGGGCCACTGGACGTTGCCATCGAGTTCTGCCGAGCCCCGGGTACTTCAGCGTTCCTGGGAAGTGTACGGCACTGGCTTCTGGGGTTGGATGGGGCTTTGAGCTTCAGCCCCGGCTCAGGAGATGGAGGAGGAGGAGGAGGAATTGCGTGTGTCTGCACGCGGGCGGCTCTTCACCGGCGCCAGCCGTGGAGGGACCCTGCTGGGGCAACCCCAGCACGCACAAACCCGCACCCCCTGCTTCAGCTCACTCATCCCTTCGCTTTTTCGGCATGCGGGGGAGCGTCGCCGCCCTGCGCTGTGTCTCCTGACGCCTCCCCCTGCCGCGATGGACAAGGGGCTCAAGGCAAACCGCGTTCCCTCCAGGAAGAGCGCGATGTTAAAGAGGTGTTTAAATCTGCTGCCCGGCGTAGGGCTGGGGAAGCCTGGCCCCGTGCCCCGCACTCCTCGGGGGGTCGGCGCCTTCGCCTCTCCCCTCGCCGCGCGGAGCGCAGCGCAGCAGCTATTTATTCAGCAGCGCTCGGCGCTCCTGGTTAATCAGAAAGTCAAACGGGAGCGCGGAGCCAGGAAGAATGGTTAATAGGAGACACCCGCTAAGCAAACAGACATCAGCGGGGAGAGCTCGGGCGGGAGGGAGAGGGATCAGCGCGTCTCTCTGCCGACACGCTTGGGCAACCGCTGGTTTCGAACCAAACTCCTTGGGAAGGAGAGGATGGATATCTCAACTTCAAAATGTCCAAATAGCCGCTCGCCGCACCCTCTGCTCCCGCGTTCCTTAATCCCCACGTTAGTCATTCCCTCCGGCTGCGGGCAGGAGCGCTCTGTAGAGGTATAGATCTGTTTCCCCTCTGCTGCTACTCTTCTCAGCTCTCCTCTCCTCATTTCTGAACAGTTAAGCTTGTGCGTAAAGAGACCCCTCGGAAAGGTGATTGGGGAGGAGAGCTGCCTTTCTGCCAGGGGAAAAAAAACATTACTGGAGACCTGAGTTGTGGTAACTGTGGTTTTAGCCACAACAAGTGAAAATAAGCCTAGTTTGCTCACGTACATGTTGCAGACCTCCCTCTTTAGCTCGAACCAAGACCTGAGAATAAAGAGATGGGCACAGTTTGTACAGCCCATGAAATCTCTGCTTCGAGAGAAATGTGGGCGCTGTTTTGCAAGGCCTGTCCAGGAAACCAGAAATTAAGGGATCCCTGGTTAGAGTCATAATATTATTCTTAATACACCAGGAAACAATAATAACATGAAATCAATTGATATTTCCTAAGAGTTTTCCAGCCAAGTTCCTCCACAAACAAAATTTGTCTAATGGTCCCAGTTTAGCAGAGGAGGTTCTCTTTTATTGGCTGTTTTGTCAACGGCAGTCACATTCATCACTGATGACATCAAGACAGAACAAACATAGTCAAGGGGGGCTAATTTTGTCTGCTGTGCCTGATTGGAAGACAAAGGAGGAAATTTCCAAGAGGCAATTTGTGTACATGTAAAAAAAAAAAAAATCAGTGATCCTTCATGTACCTTTATAGCTAATGCTACATCTCAATTTATTCTGAAAGGCAGGACAAAGGATTTCATCATTTGCAGCTGTGGGAGAAACCAGAATGGTAATCAAATAATGGCAATAATACCTTGCATGTATGTAAGCTCTTTCAAATGATAATCTCTCGAGTGCTTTCTAAAGAACGGCACCGTAATAAATAATATTATCTTCCTCCTAGAGCCATAGACATCTAAACAGGCTCAGGCTAAATGGCCGGGGCCCTTGATGTTGTTAAATCCCGCCGTAGGTTTGTCCCTACTGTTTCCCTTTACGGAGGTTTCTGGCAGGAAGAACCCTGTTGACACTACCCTTCCACTTCAGAAAGTTTTCCAACTTTTTGCAGAGCGAGATGAGCAATGGGCGGGTTCGGGGGGGCTGTGGGGACCGTGGGGTGGCTCTTCCCTGCCAGACGCCAAGACGTCCCTGGCCGAAGCCGACGCTGGGGGCTGCGCTGGAGGAAAAGGGCTGTGATTCGAAGGGTGGTCCTTGGAGGTGCCCTCAAACAACTCGGTGTGGGAAGCGTCAGCAGCCTGTGGGTACCCGAGGGCAAGGACGAAGCCACCGAGGCACAGAGGTGGGGGACCGGTTGGAGGGCGGGCACGGAGGACAAAGCCAGACTAGCTTGAAGCAGGCAGGCTCAAGTCACGTACCTGACCTACTAAAATCCCTAATCTTAATCAATTTAAGGAGGAAGGTGTTGAGCACAAAGAAAATGACAGTCCACCTAAATGCAGTATTACCGGTTTGCAAGTCAGTAACAACTCAAACCAGACAGTCTTGAATGCTCCTGGGCCATCTTCCAGCAGGTGGGAGCGCTACAGGTCACCAAATCTCACTAGAGAAGAGGATCATGAGGTCTTTAAATACCCATCCAAAACACGTTGGGAAAGATCTACATAACCGTGAGGGCTTCACTCTGAGCACGTGTTGGAGGTCCCATGCCACCAGCGCTGAAAGGTCTTGGGTATCATAGAGAACAATTTCCTAAATCAAAAATATTGCCCCCAGCTGAGAAATGGATCATCTTGTACCTCATCTTGACGGTTAAAAAAGGATTAGTCTCAGCTGAGACGCACGCAATTGAGAGTTGATTGGACATTTGCGATGTGCAAACCCCCCTGGCCCGGAGGTCTTTATTGGTTTTACCAAATCAACTCGATAAAACATTTAAGCAGGATGCGAATCGCAGAGAGCGCTGCTCACGAAGGTCATACCCTGCATTCAAGAGCCTCATGCTAATTAAAAAACCCCTTTAGCGGTCTAACTTTTGGCTAATTTAGTACCTCTTCAGCGCCTGGCAACCGGCTGTCAGAAGGCTGTTTGCGGGAGAGCAAGAGCAGCGCCGCGCTGGCCGGAGCCCCGGGGTACCAACCATATTCCAGCTGACAGGAGAGGTTGCATGGAGGCAAAAGTCTTAGTAAGGGAGGATGGTCCAACAAAATTCTCCCTTTGATGCCCACCGGTTTCTGGTAGCAAAAGCGAACGGCGTCTTGCCGAGGAAGCTCTGCAGGGTCAGCCTTCAAACATGTTTTCATCACCCATTTATCTAATTCACTTTCATTAAGCGAACAAATTATGTTCTTCTTTATATACCCAGTTTCTTTGAATCAGAGACCGCGGCTACTGGATTTCTGGAGTGGTTCTGAATTTATTCTCAGAAGACGCTCGGGTTTTACCTCACCCTGGCGCAGAACAGTGCTTTCCCATTTCCTGTGCGTAATTTGGGGAGATGAGCAAAACATCTCAACGGGGAGCCTGGGGGTGGGGGGTTGTTCTCCCGGCGCGCGCTAATTGCCAATTCTAATCTGGTCTGGAAACAGGGAAGAGGAAACTTCGTACTCTTTGTAGATCGGTTCTCCAGGATTGACATATATATATATAAAAAACCACATAAATTGTTTGCGGCTATGGGAATGAAGGGGCGGTGGGTCTCCCCCGTCAAAGCTGCCCACCTCATCGCATTAGCGTCTCTGAGCCCCAGTTGGGGGGGGGGAAAAAAAAAAGGACAAGAACAGCTATTTAGGGCAATTTAAGGGGTTTTAATTAAGAGTGAAGTAATAGAGCTTGTGATGGGAGGAAATTAAGAGAGAAAGAGTCGCTGGATAACAGCCCGTGATTTCCTGCGGTGCCGTGGTTGGAAGGACTAATAGCCCGTGGCAAATAGTAAAAAATAGTAAAAAAAGGCCATCCTTTTAGGTCAATTAATGCTAAGTGGGAGCAAATAGTGGGAAGCCCGGACAAACCCTGGGGAGGGAAGGGCTGGGATCCTCCCCCTGCTCCTGCCATTTTCCAGGTTCGTCTGCTCTCTGTTTACAGGAATAAAATTTTCATAAAACACAGAACTGCCCATTCAGTAAGTGCCTCTCACACAACCTTGAATTCAGAAGAGGCTCGATTTGACTTGGAGACTACAGGGATTTTTATCAGTAGGTGAAATTAATAAGAAAAGAAAATGGACCTGCCGGAGAGGGACCTCTTCTTTTCATTTTATCTGTCTGATCTTGAACAAACAGGGGAATGATGTTTTCCTGTAAGAAACTCGCAGGGAATCGGCCGCGTTGCTCAGCAGCCTTTGGGAAGAAATAGGTTTGCATCTCCGGCCACGTCCTCCTCCCCCGAAGATGAAGGTGAACGCCGAAGAGAAGAGCAAACCCCATACGGTCTCCAAGAAACACAAAAGCGTTGACCCTTCTGTGCTCTCCCGACTGGCCGGCGTGGCCGTGCCTTTCACACAAGCCCAGTTCTGGGGGAAAGAACACAATCCAGCAGTTTCTGTGCTCTGGTTCTCATCCTTTCCCACCGTGGCTGAATCCATCGCACCCACAGGGGACCAGCCCGTGGGAGGACGGGCTGTCACCCCTTTGGGAGACCATGGACACGGGGATGAGCTTTGCATCGCAGCGGCCACCCGCGATCCCGTGGGCCACGGCGGCTTCATTAACCCCCAGATCTTAAACGAGACCTTGAGCGGACTAAGTTTGGTCCGTAGACCCGCACGCGGCTGGAAAAGCATCGTTCCCAGCGCCCCGCTCCCAGGAGCCCCACTTGGTGTGAAATCCCCCTTCCCGCTGGCGTTTTGCAGGTCTTTCCCCACCAGAACCAGAACCCGCATCTTCTGTCGTCGCTGCTCCTGTGCCTTTTTGTGTTTCTTTTTTTTTCGTGTTCAAGGAAAAAAAATAACTGCAGGCGGTGGGGAGAGCAGCAGCCCCGGCCTCTCCCGGCTGCATCTCCGGTTCTTTCCAGCTGGGTAAGAGTTAAAGAGGGAGAAATCCCTGCACTGCTCCCCGGGGCACCGGGATAAGGAAATAAGGGCTGACGCTGGAGTCAATTCCTTGTTTAAGTCTTTACATCGCAAACGCTCCGGATCTTTGGTTTGTCTTCTCTGCATCTTTAGCCAAAGGTCAAAAAGATTCCGGTTTGGCTCTTGTTTGCCCTGAGACTAAGCCGGAGGAGAGCCTGGCTCATAAAGCCTCAAGCGCGTTAAATGCTGCGCACTGATGATGTTCTCCAGACCACTCCATCCCACGGGGAGGAGGGGGGAAATCCATATAAAGTCCGGAAAAGCTTCTTCCTGCCTCGAGACACCAGCAGGAGCAGGGAAGGGAACATCTGGTGAGGGATGCTCCGACCTCGCTCGCCCCAGGGGACTTTGACCAGGAGGGGACCGGGAGTGCTCCAGCCCTGCGCCGTGAAAGGAGAGGGGCAGGAAAAGCCGAACTGGGGACGGGGAAGGGAAAAGATGCTCTGGTCCTCTACCCAAAGGGACTTCCCCCGGCACCCCACTGAGCACCGCCTCACACCGGGACCCCCTCATCACCCCACCGCTGCCCCACTCCATCGCGGTATGGAACTATTTGGGCATTTCCCACCCAAACCGCATAACACACTCGTGTGAACAGCTATTATGGGGTTGGATCGATGCACCCCCAGCTGCTTCAGCTCCCTCCTGCAGCAGCACTGTCTTTTTCTTAGAGTTATTTACTTCTCCGCTTTTTTTAACGATTTGTGTGGTTTTTTTTCCTCCTAGGCTTTGAGCCCGGTTTCTCCCTGTGTAGCAGAGAGCTTTCAAGCCACGTGGCAAAACAAAAGGAGCGACACAGTTGAAGTAGGTAGCTGCCAGGAGCTCCGGATTTCTGTTTAAAACAGGAGTCAGAAAATAGAACACGAAAAGGCACATTTGCATTCTCATTTGTGCTGCTTGACGTCGGCGACAGAATGCAGCCGGAACAAGCGATGTTTTAAACAATACGGGAAAAATTCTCATCTATTTGGGCTTTGGTTTTGCTGTGGGTTCGTGGGCAGCCGTCGCGCTCGGCAGAGAAGCTGCGATTGCCGCGTCCCTTAAAGCACAGCTTTGCAAAGGGGTGGGAACCGCGGAGAACACGCGAGCGGCAGAAAACGCGTCCGTCTGTCCTGTCCCGGCACCAGCTCTGTGCCAGGAAGGGCTGTCTGCAGGTCCGAGAGTGGAGCTGCCGGCGGGCAGCCTCGGCTCGGCCTCCGGGCTTGGCAGAGCCGAAATCCCGGGGAAGAAACCACTTTAGTTTGAAATCCGTCGATGTAAAAAAAAAAGCACTCCTGAGCATTTTGCCCATTCCTCCCCGATTCACCCTCCCTAGAGGCCGCCCCGAGTGTAAGGGGAGATTGCAGCCTGCTGGGAGACACCAGCCCCGCGCCATGGAAAGGGACTGGGTGACTTCATCACTTTTGCTTATCATTTTTCTGAACTAATTAAAGGTAGCGATTACCATACCCATCAGGACGGGTGTGAGAATCCCCCTCGGGGCTGGGCAGGCGCGCTGCCTGCGCCCCCACGGAGTCCCGGACCCGGGGGGGACTCCCGGAAAGAATTTCTCCCCAATATCTCATCTAAATCTCCCCTCTTGCAGTCTGAAGCCATCACCCCTCGTCCCATCACTCCATGCCCTTGTACAAAGTCCCCCCCCGGCTCTCCTGGAGCCCCTTCAGGCACTGGGATTTGCTGCTGCAGATTTTGGATAGACAGACACGGGGCGTTTGTAGCGCCGTAGCGAGAAGCGAATGAAAGCACATCTCTACCTCGTTAAAAAAAAAAGAAAAAAGCACTGTCAACCTTTTCTCTCCAGAGCTGCTTCTTCGCAGAGCTCTCCCAAAACCTCGGCCAGCCTCGCTTCTCCAGCCCCGCTCTCAGCGTCACCCCCACGGAGCGACGGCGGCGCGGATAAACACGTCCGCATCGATCGGCTTCCTGGGATGTGACTGAGCTGCAGCCAAGGAGAGCTGACTTTTGTTGGGTTCGAATCGATACAAACACACGGCCTGAGCTTTCTGAGCCTTTATTCGAAGGAAGGACGAGCAGCGCGCCTTCTGCTTTGCTTCGCTCCTGCAGGAGGAGCGGTGCAGCCTCTGCCCCGAGCGCAGCCCCGCGCGGCCGGGAGGAAGCTGCCAGAAGGGATGGCGGTCGGCTGCTGCGCGGGTACGTGACGGAGGCCACGAGCAGCCACAGCACTTCGCACCGGGCAGGTCCCCGTCCCCGCTGGTTGCACCACGGATGTTACCGTGGTCCTTCTAGGGCCACCGTAAAGGTCCCAGCGGGAGGACGGGCGGGCAGCAGCTCGCGGCCAGGCCCAGCGAGCGTGGGTGAGGGATGCTGTTAGCGCCCCACCAGCTGTGTCTGCACCAGAGGATGCCAAGCTGCTCTCTGAAAGCACGAGTGATGGCCAACGCCGTGGAGAGCTTTCGTGCGGTGGTGAGGACACGCAGCGCGAGGGGTTTAAAGTCCTGTCCCCGGGCACAAAGAGCGGTGGGAGATACATGGCTCCGCCCCCCGGAGCACAGCAGCCGATGCTGAACAGAACGCATGGCCTTGGGCGGCCAGAAGCTGTCGTGACCCTGAGACTTGGTGCTTACGGTGCTGCCGGTGCCTGTGGGCTGTCCCCAGGGGCTCCTCCTGGGACACCAAGAGGTTAAAACCAAGTTGGGCATCCACACGCAAAGAGATGGTGCCTTCTCAGTGTGCCACTTGCACGGAGCCAGCTGATGGGCCACGGACACACCGAGCACCTGGAGACACCAACCAGCGTCCCACCAGCAAAGCCACCCTTTATCCAGCAGGTTCTCAGGTAGAGCAGCCCATTGCCGGGACTCCCACCTCCACCCAAGGAGCCTGAACATGGGCATATACGGTCTTAAACTACCCCGAGAGCAGAGATTGAGACATCTTCCCCAGCAAACACATCCCTTGAGATCTTTCTGGATGCTCCATCCCCTTGACTCTTCCTGGGCTATGAAGAACAGCGGTAATTCTCACGGCTGGAGAAATTGGGACCCTCCAGTCTGGTTCCACCGGTGGCCTCCTCAGAAGGGCCAGCAGGTTATGAAAGTCACCTCCACTCAAAACAAGCTGTCTGCTTTCAGCGGCCGCGTGCTTCCACGCGGCCTCCGACTGAAGAATGTGCATTTCTGAATGTATATTGTCCTTTCATGGACGAACCACAATTGAAAAGAAAAAATGCAGAGCAATTTAACTGCTACCTGTGCGAGCGGTGTTCTTCCCGAGGCGGAAAGTGCCATCTGTTGCTTAGGAACAATCTTCACCCTACAAAACGAAGACGCTTCCCAAAGAGTTTTTTAATCACACCCAGTGTGTGTTTGTCTCGCTCAGAAGCTGACCCACCTCCTCGATAAACCACGGGGAGAAGTCTTTGTGCTCCAAATACCCCACACCAGCCATGATGTGAGCTATAGGGTACATACCCCACACCAGCCATGATGTGAGCTATAGGGTACATACCCCACACCAGCCATGATGTGAGCTATAGGGTATATACTCTACACACAACCACAATTCAAGATACCGGGTGTATGCCCCATGCCCGTGAGATGTAGGGTACATCCCCCACCCCCAGCCACGATGTGAGCTATAGGGAATATACTCCATACCCAGCCACGATGTGAGATATAGTGTATATGCTCCATACCCCGCCATGACGTGAGATATAGGGTACATACCCCACACCCAGCCATGGTGTGAGATACAGGGTGCATATATACCCCACACCCAGCCATGGTGGGAGCTATAGGGTAGATGCTCCATACCCTGCCCTGACGTGAGACACGGTGTGTAAAGCCCAACGGGGAACTCGCTCGCCCCGGCAGCCCCCGCTGTCCCGCCGCGCCGTCCCAGCACGTGGCGCCCGCCGCAGGGCTGTGGCGCAGGCACCGCTCCTCGGCACGCAGAGCGAGCGCAGGCACGGGGGCAGGCTCTGACCATGCCGACACAAAGCCATTTCTGAAAACTGAGGCTTACAGAGAACTGCATCGGGCTAGTCGGGCATCCGGTCGTTAACCCGCGTACTCATCCGTCGTTCCCTTTCACCGAGCCAAGCAACCCTTGCTTCACTGACACCTCCTTCCAGCCGCCGGTTGCGTTGGGTGGGGTGGAGACACCTCCTGCTGCGCCAGCGTGTCCGTAGGTGGGACAGCAGGTACGTCCTGCTCCGAATCACGCTGCCTTTGCCCGCTTGCCCTGGCTGTTGCTGCACCGCTTTGTTTTCCCCCAGGAACAACACATCCTTGAGCCATGCAGAAGAGCTGCTCCTCCAGGACACGAAGCCCCATCATTTTTTTTCCCCGGTGCCCGCTCTCCTTGCTGGGCACAAGAGACCTCTTCTGGGAACAGCGACACGCCACCGCAACCAGCCCCCAGCTGCCACGTCCACTCTAAAGCAAAATGCACACAAGGTCCAAAAGCAAAATTGATCTCTTGGGGTCCTTCAGTTAAGAGAATCTAGTTTGCAAAGCTATCTTATCCGAGACGCCAGTGGGAGCATCTGCCAGGGTGGAGCAGGTATTGAACCGAGAAGCCTTGCAGGACATAACGCTGGAGCTCTTCTTCTTACGGTAGAAGTAGCTGCTGAGGTGGAACCAGAACTTGTCATGGAGGGAGGCATAGATGAAAGGGTTGTAGCAGGCAGAGCTCATGGCAACCAGGTGACAGGAGACCTGGATGACGTTGACGTACCTCTTGTCCAGGATAGTGAACTCCTCGTCGATGTCTCTGATGAAGTTCACCACCTGGAGGGGCAGCCAGCAGATAGCAAAGCACACCACCGAGACAGTGAGCACCCGGAAGGTCTTCTGCTTCGTTTTGGTCCACTTGTCTCGGCAGGGGTAGGCAGCGCCCGGGACGTTCCTCCGCCGCAGGTGGTAGGTGATGGCGCAGAAGGAGACTGATACCGCCAGAAGTGGGAGCATGTAGGACAAGAGGAGCATCAAGCACGAGTAGAGCAGCCGCTCCCTCTCTTCGTGCTTCCAAAACTCTTCGCAGATGATCATGTCATGGCCGATGGTGTTGAGATCCAAGTAGTGGGTGTGCAGCGAGGTGGGAACAGAGGCCATGATGGAGAGTACCCAAATGCAGGCCACGAGGCAGATGCAGGACCTGCGGCTTATCCTCTTGCGGATCGGGTACGCCACCACAACATACCGGTCGATGGCGATGGCGGTGAGGGACAGCACCGAGACGAAGACGGTGGCGGCCTGCATCAAGGTGACGAAGTAACACATGAACATGCCGAAGAGCCAGCCCCGCACCTCGAAGGCGTAGGAGACGGTGAGGGGGACGCAGGCGAGGCACATGATGAAGTCGGCCGCCGCCAGGTTCCCGATGAGGAAATTGGTGGTGCAGTGCAGCTTCTTGGTGAGCGTGATGAGGAGGATGAGGAAGAGGTTCCCCGTGCATGCCACCACCACCAGCGTGGCATAGAGTGGGATGAAGAGGGGCTTCAGCTCCAGGAGGAGGTCCAGGCCGGTGAAGAGCGGGGCTGAGCTGTTCTGCCAGGAGTCGTTGGGCAGCCGACTGTGAGCCATGCTGTCCCTGCTGCGGCCGACGCTGCTTCTCCACACCCCGGCGTCAGACAGAGATGAGAGTGTGAGCCCTGGAGGGGAAAGGAAGGTGCTTTGGTCGTGTTTGGGCAGAGGAACCCGTCCCCAGGGTCTGGGTGCTCTGGCGCAGCCCCGTAGAGATGCAGCGGCTGGTTTAAAAGATGCCGCTGCTTTTGAAGAGCGAACGTGGCCCGTGGCAGGCGCAGCGGAGCTTCGCCACGGAGAAAACGGGGAACGCGGCTGCGAACTGGTTAAGCGGCGCAGATGTGCGGGGAGCTGCCAGTTTGGAGCCGCGGGACTGGGAGAGCAGCTCGGGGGTCCTCA
>NW_009650167.1:298935-300539 GCF_000708025.1 Charadrius vociferus | reverse complement strand
GCTGGTACCGCCGACCCCAAAGGCGCCGGGTGCCCCTCGCAGCCGGCCGATGCCCCAGCCCCGCTTTCTGCCCCGGGGAATTAAATAGAATGGCCCCAAATGCCAATGGGCGGCAGCGCCAGCCATCACGCCGCGGCAGTTCTCTCCACCAAAGCCCAGCCTTTCCCGCCTTCCAGGGGTACCTCGGGTCACCTTTTATCACAGATGCACTCAAGAGCCTCGGTGCGTGCGGGACCGGGGCGGAGGCATGCTAGAAATACATGACTTTTTCAATCAACAGGCATTTCCCTTCAAGGTAACTTCGATATTGACATTTTTAAGAGCTCGGGAAAAAAGCTTCGTCACTAAAATGCTCTTTGCACAGGCACTTGAAAAAGCTCCTGCAACGCCCGTCGAGCGCTCAGGGACATGCAGGGATGGGGATGACATTTTTATTTTGTGGCTGTTCTCTCCTGTGTGTGTTTACAAATAGTGTAAATGCCTTTAAAACCGAATAAAGCCAATCTCTGCGTGTGCTGTTCGCTCTCAGAACGAAGCTGGCAGGATTTCCCACGGCAGCGGTGCGTTGCTGTGGTTTTATGGATTTCCACCCGTGTTCACTCCCTGTGGGTCGGCAGTCTCGGTTCCGAAGGGAGCTGGGTGTACGGGACATCATCCAGCCACGACGTCATCCAGCCTCCATCAAAGGGGGGTTTTGCAAAAAAACAGTTCTTTGAGATTTGGGGCAAGTGCAATCCACATGGCTGGAGGGACTAAAACTGTTTTTCTTTTAAATTGAGCGCGTGCCCGAGTGATGTGCTATACGCAGCCCCGCGTCGCTGCGGGGGCAGAGCCCCAGGGGGCACCTGGAGTTATTTTAACATGATTTCTCCTTTTTATCAGAGATTTTCCATGCAGTCGGGGCGGTAGGAGCTGGTCTCTAAGCGGAGGCCGGGCTATTGCTCTGCTGAGGCACGGCGGTTAACCCGGCAGAGCTGCGGGGGCGGCGGGGCGGGGGCGGGGGGCCGGGGCCTGCGGCTGTGCCGGGAGCCGCCGAAGGTGAAGGAAAAGGTGAAACCAATTCCCCAATTAGATATAAAAGGTCATCCCAGGCCTTTTCTGAGGGGGATTGTTTGTGTTCAGCAGTTCTTTTGGCTCTAGCCTCTGGGGAGCCCAGCGGGCTGGCGGAGCGGTTTGCTGAGCTTAGACATAGAGATTAAAGTGCTTCGTGGAAGTTTAAAGGAAAAAAACATTACGGTGGGGGGGAAAAACCCCAAACCAGGTTTGCTCTGGTAGTTGGGAGAGGGCAGAGCCGCGTTTGGCAAGGAGAAGATTTCCATCTCCCTGATGTTATGGTACAAAGGCGCTTTTGTTCCCGCAGAAGAGCTCAGTGATGCCCATCCTGCGCCGCACACGGGGCTGAGGAGTGAGAAGAGGTGACCCAAAAATGCGAGGACGCAACGCTGGAGCTGCCGATCCGCCTGTCCTTCTCCCGGGAGCGCCCGCCTGAAGGTGAGCTGGGGGGCGCAGGGACAAAAACCTCACTCTTTTTCCCCGCTGCGTCCCCCTCCTCATCCCACGGAGCACCGGGGGGGCGGGAGGAGCCGCCGAGAGCAGGCGGGGCG
>NW_009650167.1:295844-298902 GCF_000708025.1 Charadrius vociferus | reverse complement strand
GGTAATAAGAAGCGTGGCTGGAGTCGGCGTCACACAACGCAGCGAGCGGCACAATGCTCGTGGTAGCCGTGGGCTGCTCGGGTGCTGCTGGAGAGGTACCAGGTCGCTGGTGAGGCACTGAGCCGATACCCAGCGGGTTCAGGTGATTAAACGAGTGGAGAAAGGGCCACGGCGGTGGAGGAGGAGGAGGGTGAGCGGGCTGGGGCCGGCCGGGGATCCCAGCCAGGCAGGAGCCCCACCAGCCCTTCTCCCGCGTTCTGCATCGCCGGACGAGGACCGACGGTGATGACTTGGGAATCTGTTCACTTTCTGCCCAAATCACGTGGTTTGAGGGCAGATGTTGAGTCGAGGAGTTTGAGGGAATTCCTTTTCTGGTTTTCCCCTTCCCGCTGGCGCGGCCGAGCCGGGGCTCTGCTCCCCACCGCCACCAGGGATGCGCGAGGGAAGAGCCCCGGCCCCGAAACCCACTGGCGGTGGGCAGGAAACGCGGAGGGGAGTCACAAAAGGCTATTGCTGTGCCGGGGGCCGGGATGTCGGGTGGTCTGCTGTCTGCAGGTCGCGTCTTTCCCACGGTAGCATCCCCCGGAGCGGGCAGAGCCGCGGTTCCTCATCCATCCTCTCTCTGCCCCTCCACCGCCTCCTCTTCCCACCGCTGCCACATCAGAGGTGCTGTTGCCACTCATTTTTTTTTTTTTTTTTTTTTTTTCATTTTGGAAATGGTTTCCAGCCGATTTCAAGCTTGTGAGTTGCCACGTGGTCGATTGATAAGCAGATAAAGACTTTAGAAACAGGGGCTTGGGAGAAATTAGCCTTAATTGGGCATTTATTAGTGTAACAACGTTGCATTGTGTGATTAAAAAGAGGAAGGGAGCATTGCGTCGGTATTGATTTCAGTGGCAAGATGAAGTTAATAATGTACAACTCCTAACGAGATTTGAGTGGCAAACACTAATACCGGTGTGCGGCGACTATAGTCATTACTCCTTCTCCGTTATGTTATGCAAAAGTGTTATGAGCAGCTCGGTGTCATGAGAGCTGAAATTAAAGCCGGGGATAATTACGGCGCTGAGCTGAGCGAGGGGGTGCTGTTGAGGCAGGGCAGAGAGCGCCCGTGGGAGGCTTTGTGCCCTCCGGGTGCGTTCCCAGCACGGAGGGAGTCTGCAGCACTCACGCCATGGAAAAACCTCTTCTTTCCTGGTGCGACGCCGGCGGAGGCACTGGGAGGGCAACGAGCACCCAGAAATCCACCCCGGGTTCACAAAGTTTGTCCTCGAACAGAGAAGCAGCCGCTTTCCCCCACCTGCAAACGCCATCTTTCAGCTGAAACACTGTTATGAAGTTTTTACTAGAAGCGTCAGGGCAAACGCTGCGATTTTTACAGCGCGGCTATTCCGAAACGCGCTGCTGGGAAACCGCGTCGGGGCAGTTATTGCCCCCCGTGAAGAGATTTGGGCTCAGAAATTTTCATCTTTTGTTCTTTTTCTTGGGGAAGGAAAAGCAAATGTCTGCTTTTCCACGGGCATCGCTTTGAAGCCAGGTGTATTCATTCCCGCGTGCCCCGTCATAAGGGAGCGTACGGTCAGGGGGCCGCCTGGCTGCCACGTCCAGAGCAGGCGGTTGCCCACCGGCTCCGTTTCCCTTGGAAGCCTCTGGTGCCACACGCAGCACCTTTTCCTTCATAGCTTGCTTAAATAAGGGAAAATTAAAAATAATCATCGTCAACTGGAGGGTTTTTTTTGAGTAAGAGGCATGGAAGTTGTCAGAGCAGTCCTCGGAGCAGATCTGCCGAATTATGAGTTTGGGCGAGAGAAGGCGGTTAATCTGTCTCCGTCCGACGGGTGCGGGTGGGTGTTATTAAAGCCGTCCGAGAGCTGACGCCGGAGGCAAGCGCTCATCCCCGCCGAATTACCAGCGGGAGGAAAATCATCTTTGTCTCCCTCTCGCAGTCTGGCCGAGAGCGGCTCCGCGTTTTAAAGAGCGGAACAATCTGATAAGGAAAGCAGAAGGCTCTTGGGAGAGCATTTGAGGTGAGAGACGGAGTTTGAACGTGACAGCAGGAGAGGGAGTCACGGGGTGGCCGCGACAGCGCGTGTCCGCCCGGCTCAGCCGACGCCGGGAGCTTCACCTTCCACCTGTCCTTATCCTAAAAAAGCCTTTTCTGACCGAACCTTTACTGCTGCCGGAGGCCAACTCGCTCTTATCCCACAGCTGCCGTTGCCCCGCACCAGGAGTTTCTGTCTGGGAATGGGTCCACGTGATGGATTCGTGTGCTGACGGTGCTTCTGGAAGCGTCAGTGCTTGAGGCATCTGCTGTGGCATCCCGGCATCCATCCTACCCCCTGCAGATGGTGACCAGCGATGGGCGTTTGCTGTGATTGTACCCTTTTCTTTGTGCGTTGGTCGCCAGGTTGGCTTTTAGAAACTACCGCAGGTTCCAGCACGTGTAGGACACCCCCGGAGTGGGACAGCCCGAAGCCGCTGTGGGAAATGTCAGTCTCGGTCACCTCTTCTGGGCAACAGCAACGACAGCGCAGACCTTCCTCCTGCAGCGGGATGCAGTTTTTCCAAACCTGAGATCCTCCGGAGCCCGTCGGTGCAGAAGCAGGACGGAACATTCTCGGCGTTGTTCCGCGCCGCTGCCGGCTCGCCCGTCAACCGGGCGGACCTTTGTCGGTCCAAGCGTGGGGTGAACCCCCTCCGTCCCCGGGGAGGTCGTGGGGGTTCTGGGGAAGCACAGGGAGGACCAGACTGTGCGTTTGTCAGCGTATGTCACGCATGACAGCCGGAGCCGACCCCGACGTGTGCGGCTGTGCCGCTGGAGGCGACTGCCCACGCGCGTTTTCCCACGGGAATGTGTGAATCCCAGCGGAGGGCAAAACTTGTGCGCCGGCCTTGTGCTTCATAGGTGTGTTTAATGAACGTTTGCGGCCGGTTATATCCACAGAGACGCTAATCGGCCTCAGCTACTGCCTGATTACTTTCTTTTCCCCGGTTTAGGTGCTGCTTTTCCCCACATCCTCCTCCCGTGCCTTCCCTCCCTGCCCGACGGGAGCCGGGG
>NW_009650167.1:287842-295690 GCF_000708025.1 Charadrius vociferus | reverse complement strand
GTAGAGAAATGCTGTTTCATGCAGAGGAAAGGGTGAAGTTTTGTCCTTTTGAGGAACAAACCAAAGGTGGGCTAATTTTTCTCTTGTGATTACCAGTTTCTCACACCTGAGAAATCATCCCCCTGTTATCCACAGCCCGTCCTTTTGTTTAGGTTGGCGCATCTCCCAGCGTGCAAGTTATTTCCACCTATAGGAAAGCTGCTGTTGCTCTATAAGCAAAAGCAAAAACAAAAAAAAAAATCCCCTAGTGAAATGCTGCTTGTGCCAGCAGGAGTTTGAGAGGAGCTAAACAGCGTTCTTTTCCTAGAAGAAACCATAATACTCTGAAGTAAAGTCCTTCTAGTTAAACCACTTGCAGCATCACCACCAACTGCAGTAACGCTGCCCGGACACATCCCGCTTCCTCACGGGTTCAGTTTAAGCGATCCCGTAAAGAAGTTTTTAAGAGTTTTAACAGAGTCGGTGCTGTCCTTATGGTGGGTTCCGGACAGACCCACCCCAGCTCTCATTTCTTCTGGGTCAGTGCCCAAAGGCTGGGCCGTGGGGAAGCTCCCAGCCTGTTCCGAACACCTCTGTCCCGCAGAGCCTTCGCCGTGTGCCGTCCCGTTCCCTCAGCAACGTCGGGTTATGCACTCAAATATAATGCTTCTATACATTAAAATTGTGGTTGGGTTAAAACTAGATGGGAAAAAAAGCTTCTGTGCTTATAGCACAGCTTATTCAAAAAAATCTTCTGTTTGTTCTTAAGCGGATAGATCCGGTCTTTCCGTCCTCCTGCTTGCGTCCCCGTTGGGTTGGACTGAGTCAGCCAGCCCTTGGAGCGAGCTGCAAATTGATGGGGCTGATCTATTGCCTGATCTGGAGGCAGGCTCTAATTAAATGCCAATCTATAAGCGCTTTGGCAGCTTTAATTCTCTGCTGAAAAGACGCTGCTGCAGTGCTTCAGGAGCTAATTTACTCTCTTGTGCTGACGTTACCAATCAACAGCCGCAAACAGAAAACGGGTATTTCTTCCCGGCTTGTGTCCGGCATAAGAAGTGAGCAAACCCATCCTGCGCTCCTTCAGCTTGCTTGGCCGTGGCAGAGCGCTGGAAGCCACCCGAGCCCGTGAGGAGACAGCCACGGCGCTGCTCGGAGCGGGAGCTGGGGCACCCTCGGGGACGGGGGTCACCGTGGGAATGGGACGTGGCCGTTCTCAACCATCTCTTCCATCACCCGCTGAAGTGACCAGCGCTGGTTCTCTTCTCCTCCTCCACCCATGGTCAAACTCCAAAGCATTTGTTTGACCTCCGTCCCGCTCGGTGCTGATTTGTTCTGGTCTCTCTCTTACTGAAAGTCCCGGAACCTGAGGATGACGGTCGGTGCCGCTCTCCATGCGCAGCACGGGGACTCGCTCCGCACCGTCCGGGCAGAGCGAGCGCTACAGCCGCGAAGGGTTGAAATAACCGCTCTCCCCCACTGTGTTTAAACAGACCGTCCCGCAGAAGCTACCCGGGGTAGCTGGTATTTTGGACAACTTGAGGTGGGTGACCTTCTTGTTCGTCGCTCAGCTGTCTGTGACCAACAGCGAAGGAGCTGCGTGTGCCTTGCCAGAGCAGCCGCCTAAGTGCAAAGTGCTCGGCTAATTCTGCATTTGGACAATTCTTCCCCAGAGCCGTTCCTCGGGCTTCTGAGCTGTTTTTAGAAATGAAACGGCGAGAGCTACTTTCTCTGAGGTGCCTCCTCTAGAGGAAACGCTGTTATGCGGACCCTAACCTGTAAACATTTCGGTGCAGTTACTTTGAATACATTTCTTTCTCAGACAGCTTTAATGGGAATAGACAAAATAATATAAAGCATCTTCACAATCACTGCTCATCACAAGAAGGAAATGTATTGACTACAAAACGGTATGTACAGAAAGGGAATTGCATCTTTCTTTGTACATACCGTTTCTGGTAAATGCTCAAAGCCTTTGTCACAGCTCGGCATCACGGGTGAGCGATTCACTGCACTGCACCTGCACGGGAAAGCAGACTTATTTTTGGAGATAAATTAAGAGGGACATTGAAATGATGACAAAACCCACCCTCCAACGACACACGAGACTTGCGAGTCTCGTATCACTGACACACAGGTGACTCACCGTGTTTCTCAGGTCTTTAAAAAAAAAAAAAGTCTGTGTTCTACTGGAGAGTGATGAGTGTGACTCGTGTGAGTGGAGAGCGTGGGGCGGGCGGACCCGCAGAGCCCCTCGGGCAACAGCCCCCGAGTGTGACAGGGAAGGGGTGGCGGCAGCAGAGGAAGAGTTGCCAGTGCCTGCGCCCACAGCGCCGGGAAACAAGGAAGGGGCATCAAGAAGCTGCTTTTAAAAATGTATTTTCATACTGCATTCATTATGTACCTGTATGAATCCAGTGTGCGTAAACTCCCAGAACTGCCCCTACAGTCTCTGCCTTAACGAGCTCCGTCTGACGGGCGATGTACACTGCTTCCCTCTATTGACCTTGGGCGCCAACGCCAAGACACGCAGCACAGGTTGAAGAAGAATCAGTTTTATACAAGTACACGATTACAGATTCTTTGATTAGTAATGGGGAAACAACCTTCTGCAGAGTTAAACAGGATGAAAAACAATTAAATACTAGAACATATTTTAAATCAGATAATTCTATGCAAGTCTGTGATGAAAACAAGTTATTTGTAGCCTCCCTGGTTGTCACTCTTGGGTTCTGGTACAGAATCTCATCTGGCCCTCTTTTGGAGAGGCTGAAGGGGATAAAGAACAGGTACAGAAATGACCAACAAGAGAGAAAAAAAAAAAAGTACTCCCCCTCCAGCCCATTCTATAATAAATAGTTTGGCCAACACAGTGGGGTATTGTAGGGGAGTACATTACAGAGAGGAATGTGAAATCGTTACAACGTCAACGATACCACCAATTTAATGATTGCAATGGCAGCTTCCTTCAGGGTTCCAAATTAATGCAGGTCAAATGTATCTGTCTTCCTGCAGGCACAGATCAGGCCCAACTCATATTTAAACAGTGAAGATCTACAGAAAACACCACAGTGGACTTTACAGGAAAGACAAGAAAAATGCCCACTTGAGTAATTAAAAAAAAGATACAAGCCGGGAAAAAAAAACCTGATTCAGTGGTTTTATCTGTTCTATTCTAGACCGTTACGTTTTCTGATGCTTCTGAACAACTGCTTTCTTGTTTAATGTGTCTCCTGATGAATTACAAACAATTCACCCTCGGACTGGAATGATGAGGTGGCTACAGGCTGGGAGAAGATCAAAGTAAGATTTCAGTTCAGCATACTCTGTGCCACAGGCGTTCCACTCTTGTCCGTAACAAATGGCAGTCGCTGTCTCTGGAGCTCCAGAGTTGAGGTTTTTTGTGTGTTGGGGTGTGTTTTGGTTTTTTAAATGACCGATAATTGGCACTTTTTCCCCCCTACCCCCACCCCATTATTACTATCGCTGGATAAAACTTCATCAGGGTTCGGACAAGAGGCAGCTCTGTGGCAGGGCTGGTGCGCGTCTCACTGCTCTGCAGCGGGAGGTTCCTCCTCAGTCTCCTGCTTCTCTGGCTGAGATTCTGGAGGGATGAGGTACTGCACCTCCTCGGTATTGACTGCCACTTTATCAGGTTGCAGCCATCGCTTCAGATGTTCTAGGGTGCTGAGGGAAAGCAAAGACACAAAGTCAAACGAGAGCAACAAAGCCTCATAAGAATGTATGAAAAAAGCACCCGGGAAACCCTCTGTATACATTTCTTTCACCTCCGTAGGTATTCCTTTTGCCACAGATAAGGTCTATCGTGAGACTGATCCGTGTGCCAGAGGAGAAGGCAAAATCTTTCATTCTACAAAGACAGTCTGCTGTAGTTGGGCTTTTTCAACTATGGTTAGAAAAGTTTTACGCTCAGATTTTTCTCTGTGAGAAGAACCCTTAGCAGGCACATCAGCCTTTACATTCCTGCAGTGCTGCTCTGTCCCTGCGGCCGCAGGCTACAGTGCCATTTCCAGCCTTCTGGGCTGGAAGTAAGAAAACTACTGTTAAAACAGAACAACCAAACAAAACCCCCAACTGCCTACTTGTGATGAAGATTAGGAAATACGGGGGGAGGGAGCAGAACAAAACCAAAACAGGAAGCACATATAAAAACGTGTGACCATTAATAACACCAAAAGATTAAAGAAGAAAGTGGCAGTATGTGGACATTCTAGAATGCTAACCGTACTATGGATTCTATAGATGTCTATAAATATACACTAGCGTAACTACTGTCTTACAGCCTACCTTGTAATATCAGCTCTGACCAGAGCAGATCTACCCCGTCTTTGTTTCAATGCTGACTATAACCCTAAAAGTTTAATACTGTAATTCTTAAATGTATGCGTGTGTGTGTGTATGCTCATCTTCTAGAAGTGTTATTCAGTCCTTCCACAACAGAATTAACTTGCTGTTTCACAAGAGCAGAATTTCACTTGGTAAAGTCCTTGAAATTATCTGTGTGCTTAAAAGTTAAGGCTTGTTTAATTACATTGGTGGGTGAGAATCAAATACTTTGGCACCGTTCGGGAGTGACCTCTAACTTCACAGTCAAATTCGAGGGAGGAAAATACTTTCATGTATAACATCCCCAGCCTTTAAAAACAGAGTAGAAAGAGCAGATACATCTGCAAAAGCTTGTTTTTAAATATAAATCACATTGAAGTCAACCGGTCAAAGAAAGAATCTAAAAACTCCTTATAAACATGGATTATTTTTCATACTTAAACTTTCAAACTAGCTTAAGTAGATTTTCTTCAAGGGAGGAAAAATAATCTTCTTTTCAGCTAGAAGCAATCATGAAAAATGTCAGCTCAGAAAGGAAAAATACAGAGAGCATCATCAGTGATTGGAAACACGAGATTGCTAAAGAAAAGGACTCTCATCTTAATTCACACATCATCTGTAAAAGGCTAACGGGTGAGAGCAGCGGCACTGTAAGAGCGGCACGGAAGGGAGAGCTGCTCAGGAAATCTCATCTCAAGACCGGTACCAACCCTGTAACAAACTTCAAATCCCGCTTCTGTCTGAAGTGGTGCTTAACTGGGCCCTCACACAGATGTAGGGAATGGCCTGGGGTTCACTTTTAAAGTTAAGCCTTAAAAAAAGCCATCCGAGACACATTAGATGCCCCTTCCTCCACTCCGTTCCTTCCCTTCCCCTAATGTGACCGGGGAAATTATCAGGTAGGGTCCAGTTATTTCCACGCTGGATCACCCCACTCTGAGGGATGCAAAAATCAGTGAACAGCACTGGAAGTTCAAACCCGACCTGCCCTGTGTGTTCCCCTCTAGTACGATGCAAATGGTCATGATCAAACTGTCTCAGAAAGCCTGTGACAGCCTTACCAAGTTGCACTGAGATGTTATTTTTGTCCTAACGCCCTATCACACGTCCTGGCAAAACCTTATTTTAGTTTTCAAGAAATAAAGTCTGCTTGCCAGCGCGGTAGGCAGTAATCCTTTCTCACCGACTTGCTTATTACCTCTCATCAGAGTCATGTCCCTCTACATAGAATTCCGACTCGAACTTCTCCTGCAGGAACCTGTCCCAGCATTCCTTCTTAGCCTGGGAGAGAGTGCGCAGCATATCCTTGGAGGTCACCTCTTGAGACAAGCCTTTAATTCTCATCAGTCTTCTCTCTGTGAAGAGGCAAAGGAGGGGGCTTTGTTATCTTTGTTATGTTTTTCTGAAAGGGAATAAAAGAAATAGCTGGACTTCTATATCCAAAAAGTTAAATTAACTTTTCAAGACTAAGTCATATTTTAAAAGTCATTTTTCCCCTCTGTGTTTCAAGTCTGCATGACTGTGTTTCTTGTATGTATGTAAGATCGTATTTTTTAGGTGACGCTTCTGAAGGAAATAAGGTTTATGCAATGAGTGAACTCTGCTCATTTTTGAGTTTAATAACTTTCACGCTTACTGTTCAGTTTCCATGAAATCATACAGGAGGGTTCAGGTCTCCCAGGCATTAAGTTCCCACAATTTCCATGCAAATTGGCATGGAATATAAATCACACTAATTGTAGCGTGAATCCAAATAATGCCCAAACTGAGAGGGGGGAAAAAAAGCAAGTGCAGCAGTATTATTAGTTGGGTATCTCATAACAGAATGTGATATTGAAAATTTCTCAGCCACAGGGGACGATGCAAAGCACCTCCTTACCAGACACAACGTAATCCAACTACAATACACAAAGCTACAAGAAAGCAAATTTCATTAATTCCTCTGGTCGCAAAATCCCATTATAATGGTTTCCTACTTAAATTGGGTCAGGTATTGACTTGTAATCACACTTTTTACTGAAAAGCGTATCATCCTTAGATGAACCGGGCTAGTTCACAACACTGTGGCCCACCTGTTGGGCTTTTTGGAGGTTGTCTCGTGTCGCAGAATTGGGCTGTTTCTGTCTGCAGCCACCTACGCAAGCCGAGACAACTATGTGTGTGCTGCGAACCAGTTACAAACTGACTCAAGATAAAAATAACTCCCCAGGAGGCAAAGAAGGGGAAAAGAAAAGCTGTAAAGATGGAATATTTTGCTATGAGTGGAAGGAGTAGCAGTCCAACTTCTGGAGAACAGAAAAAGCTCTCTCCCAAAGCTTCCTCCTAACAGGCAACAGGAGCATCCGTCCTGGGGCTGAGTGCTGCTGTACAGTGAGGCGAGTAGGAGATAATTAAAACAGGGTGACAAATTCCCTGGCCTTAGAGCTAAAGACTGCAGCGCTTAGCCGTGCTAGAGTGTTAGCTCCAGTACTGGTAACCTTATCATCTCTCATATCAAGTGTTTCTATCAGCTGTTACACTGTTCACAATCAATTTATGGCTTTATAGATTACGCAGGAGTTAAGAGAAGCAATCACGCAAAGACGATCTGCGTGATCTGTCATCTTAAAATACAGAGTCTAGCGGGCACGATTCGGGAAAGCATGAGAGCTTTCTTCCCCATTCCTGCCCCCCTCCTCTCCAACGAGAAAACAGGTCACGGAAAGAAATGTCACTTTTCTCTTTCCACTCTGAAGCGTTTCCCAAGACTCCATAAAAAGAATGCGACAAATACTGGTAACACAAAACCACACAGGCTCTATGGTGAGTTCAGAATGCATTTCCCCTCCCCAAGTCAGCTACAGTGGAACTACGTGTTCTTCAGAGAGAACACAGCAGTGTCCCTACCCCGCTTATTTTGGGGGCAAAAAACCCAAATTCTTTGGTTTGTACTTGACAAAGAGTTCATTTCTGCGGCATAGCTGAAGAAGCTATTACGGTGCTGCTCATTTCCACTAATGCACTTTCAGTGAGTGAGTCGGACGCTCTATTAAATCGCTGTGAGACATCTTCCCAGCCCGAGCTGCAAGCACCGTCACCTCAGCTGCGCAAACAGGGCCGTAGCTGTCACCAGGCACTGAAACAAACGGAGCAGTCGGAGCCTCACCAGACACTCACCTAGGGACGCCAAATACACCTCTGAATCGTTCAGGGGTGCCCAGGGCTTCAGATTTGTCTGGGGGGAGCCCTCCGACCCCCTGTCCTGGCTTCCTCCGTCCGTGTAGGAGTCCATGAAGGAGTCTGTAAAAGCATCGCTAACATCCCTCTGGTCAGGATGTGGCAGGGGGGCACAGATTTCAGCCCAGAGGTCTTCGCTGGACCGGGCCACCACGGAGTCAACGCTCTCCATCATCCTCATGGCGAAGTCCTGAGGGAGGGGGGATCAATGACGAACGCCGAGCAGAGAGCCCTCTCTCCCAGACCTCCCCCATCCACCTCCCTCTGCCCAACTCACATCACCAGATGTTTTGGGGACCGCTCACC
>NW_009650167.1:281539-287232 GCF_000708025.1 Charadrius vociferus | reverse complement strand
GACCGAGGCGGGGAGGAAGCGTCTCCCTCCACCGGGGAGCAGGCCTCGTCCCCTCCCGGCGCTGGGCCCGGGGCCGCTGTCACCTGCGGCCGCTGTCGCTTCTCTGGGGCTGACAGCCTGCCCTGTGCAACGCGCGAGCCCCGGCCTGTCCCCAGTAGTATAAGTGCAAGATTGTGTCACAGGGAGGACAGGCCGGGTGTTGGGGGTTGCAGTCCCCGTCCCCGTCTGGGCAGGCCGCCCTCGCCGTGGGATGAGCTGTCTGCCGCCCGGCGCCCTCCTCGCACTCATGGGACTGCTCTTCGCCAGGACGATGGCCTGGACTTCCAGCGGCAAGACGCACCCCGAGCTCGTCAACAATCTCTACAGTGAGTACCGGCACTGGCACCGGGCCGCAGGCTGCCGCTGGGGTCGGTTGGCACGTCCGCATATGGGTGTTTAGTGTTGTACAGCGGTACGCTGGGATGCTCTTCGTTCTGAAATGTTGGGGTTAACGTGGCCTGCGCTTCAGTACTTGTCCCAGTCTGAACTTGTTCTATTTATAATTGGAAACAAGATGTTATGCCAGAAGTGGCAGGAAAGGCTATCACAGAATCACAGAATGGTTGGGGCTGGAAGGGACCTTAAAGCTCATCCAGTTTCCCCCCCTGCCTGGGGCAGGGACACCTCCCACCAGCCCAGGTTGCTCCAAGCCCTGTCCAACCTGGCCTTGAACACCTCCAGGGATGGGGCAGCCACAGCTTCTTGGGGCAACCTGCCCCAGGGGATCACCACCCTCAGCATAAAACATTTCTTCCTAATATCTGTGGTAAATGCGTGACAGCTTTTAAAACACTGCACAACGTGATGTCGCTCTGAGCTTGTGGATGTTGAAGCATCTTGCAGCCCGTGCTTCCCCTCCAGTGCGATGCCCTGGCTCTGGAGCAGCGCTTTGGGCAGCGGGCTGGAACACACTGAAAAATAGCTTTGAATTTCCCCTGCTGCCAAAGCTGGTTTTTCTTCTATAAGAGTTCGCTCAGTGATGAGGTGTGAAGGGATGTTGAATGTTTCTGCAGTCATTGCTCTTAACTTCAGTCTACTCACTGTGCTAGCGCTCTTGAAACCTGAACCAGAGTCTCCGCTTTCAGGAGTGAAAGTGTGACTTTCTATCTTTCATTACATTTGGCAGCTCCAGAAACACTGTGGGTCTAAGTCAGACCGGAGGGAGACTGGGCTGAGGGTTGGGACCATAATGAGATTTAATTTGATGTAGCAGAAACTGAAAATTACATACTTCCACCTGCGGTTTTATTTTCTGTCTGTTCTCAGATTCTTAAGATTGAATTCTCCCAGTTCCACTAACTCCTGGAATTGTACTCCCCTCTTCCAAATCTTCTCTTGCTACAGGACGGAGGATTTAAGTCCTTTCTGTCTCTGTTTTTCTTCTTCTCACAGAAAAAGGGATAATTAAATCCCAGCGAGTATTTGATGTGCTGTTGGCTACTGACAGAGGTCACTACATCAAGTATTTCCCATACATGGATTCTCCTCAATCTATTGGTGAGTACGTTAAGGCAAAGTATCGCCGCTTTTCCTGCGTGCACATTGACTGTGCTCAGCACACGGACAGCAGGGCGTGCGATGGCTCGGCAGGTCCGAGCTCTCCGTGCTAGCTGCTCTCTCCCCAGAACAGTGGCTGAGTTTTACAATGGGTCAGGTAGAGCAAACCCCATCTGTGTTGCAGCTGTGGGATCCAGAGGAAAGAACAAGACGGCTTTTCCACATTCAAAATGTTCATTGATTGCTCTGAGTTCTGCTTAGGGAGTGGAAGTGAGCGCAGGCTGTGAGAGCTGCAGAGTGTTTTGATGAACGAGCTGGGGGGGGTGCAACGCTTGGGAGCTGCAGCGCTGTGCACCCATCTCATGCTTGTTAGGAATCCCACAGGAGGAGATTTAAAATCAATGAAGTGCTTTAGTGCAGCAAGAGAGAAGCGTGTTTTCATATTTTTAGGGGAAAGTGGGGGAGAGTAAAGAACTGCTTGCGTTGGTAATTTTAATCGTCATTTCTTTATCCCATAACTTTTGCCACTTGTTTCCTTTTAGGATACAAGGCTACAATCAGTGCACCGCATATGGTAAGATGAAACTTTTCACTTTTAACAGAAATGGAGGAAATTGTTTGCCTTTTTTTTTTTTCTTTTTTCTTTTTTTTTAATACTAAAGTAGAAAGGTGAAACAGATCCCATGGATGTGATTATCATTCTTGTTTCTTTACACGCTGTATATGGGAAGCTTTTTTGTTTTTAAGTATACTCTTTAAGTTGCTTTAAAGGTATGCTTAGATGGCAATTTGTGCAACTGTGGCTAACCATTAATGTTGTCCATTTTTTGCATGAGACCTTTTTTTCCCCACTGCTTCACATCTTATTACTGAACCTCTTCCTAAATGCTGTTCTGCAAAAAGGTCTTCCAGATCAAACGCTTGAATTTCACTCAGACAGAATGCCAGGTGTGCTGGGTTTGAATTGGAGCAGATAATGCTCAGAATGAGAAAAAGTTTTAGGAGGGGAAACTAAAATGGGATGTTTCACACCTCCATGTACTTGTTGTCCACACAGCATGCCCATGCGCTGGAATTGCTAAAGGATCAACTTGTGGAAGGTGCAAAAGCGCTGGATGTTGGATCTGGAAGTGGATATCTTACGGCTTGCTTTGCCAGGATGGTAAGCTCACTGGACTCCGTTTCTAGCTGGTAAGGTGCATCAGGAAGGGTAGCTCGCCACAGCTGGCGTGTGCTTTTTGTGGGGAGAGAAGGGAATGGGGGGAAGGGGTAAACTCTTCTTCCCAGAGCAGCTTGTAGTAAAAACCATTTCTTTGGAAAGGAAGGATTACTAGCAGTCCCCGTAGGCGGTGTCCGTGTATCCCTCAGGTAGCTAATGTAGCTGGGACTACTCACCTTAAAACCAAGGGGCAGAGTAGTTGTACCTCCTGTTCTGAAACTCTGCTCTTAAGTTTCTTCCTGGAATTTTTCCACTCCCCACAGTAACTTACCCTATAAAATACGTCTCTCAACCTTATAGGGGGTATTACATGTTTGTCTGCTGTTTTTCTTTTTAGATGGGCCCGACAGGGAAAGCTGTGGGTGTAGAGCACATTAAAGAACTGGTACATGAATCCATCAGAAACGTCCAAGAAGACGATCCAACTTTGCTCAGCTCTGGCCGTGTAAAGCTTGTGGGTGAGCTCTCTGGCATCCCGATGCTTATTCCTTCCTGCAAACGTGCATTTGCTCTGGCTGCCTGCAGAGCTCTGCTTCTCCAAGCAGTTGTTTGTGTTGGTGCTTGCCATGGTGTTGCCAGAAACCACTGGCTCAGTAAGCACTGTGCCACACTGGCCAAACACTACGGTGTAAACAAGTAATATTTAATGTTACAAGCAGTCTTACCATACACCTTGCTTCCAAGTGTGCAGTGACTGTCTTAATTCAGTAAGAGATGCTCTTCAGAGGGGTGTGGTTATACCACATCTGGGTTTTAGTTGATTTAAATAAGTCTGCACACGCTGTCGCTGTTTTCTGGGAGGGATAACTTGAGTCAGCTCTTCCTGTATCTGGAATCTTAAGCCTGCACAAAGCCGCTGTGTTATTGAAAGGCCCTCCTGGCTTTGACTGCTCCTTCTTACAGCATGGCTCAGTTCCAGAAATCTCTCCCCCCATTTTAAAAAGTAAACCAACAAAATTAAAATTCCCGTTACAATCTTGTTACAAAGTTTTCATCCTCTAGACTTCAGTTGAAAGGATATAGGAAGAATTATTTTTTGCATGGAGTTGTTATCAGAACAAAAGTCTTTTCTGCGTGCTTTTCCCTCCTGTAGTTGGAGATGGCAGGCAGGGATACCCCGAAGAGGCTCCGTATGATGCCATTCACGTCGGAGCGGCCCCAGCCACTGTGCCGAAGGAGGTGAGAGTGGTCGTGCTGGATGTTGATGGTGTGGGCTGCTTGCGTCAGCAGCTGTGAAAAAAATAATTAGGGAACCAATGGAAGCTTCTTTTTCTGTCTGTCTGATATGAAGCTTGCAAGCTTGTGCTGATGAAGGTGTCATGACCTTCACAGTGTGGCTTATTTTTGTTGTTGGGTTTTTGTTTTGTTTTGTTTTGTTTTTCCCCTGTCTCTGCTGATTCCGATTTCTCTGCTTGCCAGTTGCTGAATGAATTGAAGCCCGGAGGTCGGTTAATATTACCTGTTGGTCCCGAAGGCGCAAACCAAGTTCTGATGCAGTACGACAAAACCAGCGACGGGCAGATCGTCGAAACGCAGCTGATGGGCGTGATCTACGTTCCTCTGACAGATAAGGAAAAGCAGTGGCCTCGGTAAAAATTTGCTCTTCTGTGAGAACCGTTTCTTCCTCACAGCTGTCTCTGTGAGCTTGCTGTCCGTGCCTGCTGGCTTTACTGACAGAGTCCTGGATTCCTAGCAGATGCTGTTTGTGACAGAGAGAAGAAAGAGACTTGGCTGTGGTGAGGCACAGCAGGAGGGCAGGATGCATTTTCTGGTAGATAGGGCGTACAGACTGAGGACTCGAGCTTTTATTTGCTTTTTCTTCTTTTTGGAGCCTGTGCACTTTCATAAACACTGTAGCTGTGTTGATTCTGTTGCTGAACTGAAGGCCACGGATAGTAACTGTTGGTTTTTCTTTGCCTCAGGGATGAATTCTGACAGATGGATGGATGGATATCTCTAAAGTGACCTCAGAAAGCTCATGAGTGGGACTGATGACTGTAGATGGGCTGCAGGGTTTTGCTTTTCAAACGGAAGCATTCTCAGCGGACCTGCTTGCGAGGGCAAGTTCTGCCTTCGCAGAGCTTCTTACGGAGGGATGGAGAAAAGGGTGTTTCTCCAGCAGCAGGAGCAGGGGGAGGTTCTCAGAGGCCATATCTGCTTCCAGACAGTGAGTGGAACCAGATAACTCTGGCTGTCCTCTCTGATAAGCTATACAGGTAACATCTATTCACAGAGAATTCCAAATGCAGACAGGAATACTTAAACCTTCACTAAAAATACTCTTTAATATTGACTACTCTGCCTAATGCTTGAAGAAAACAAGATGCAATTACTGCTTCAGAGCAGCAATCTACCCTGATTTGTCAAAGTTTAATTACGAGAGCATGTTCTCTTCCTCTCTTGCATCAACTAATTTCATAGCTGGTGGCAACACTGAGAGTCTTGGGGTTAAGGAAGATCCCGGTCTCTCGGCTCTTCCCTCCTTGCGCTGGGTGCATGGGTGGGTTCTGAGCGGCGGGTGGGCGCAGGGAGGTGTGAGGGCTCTTCTGGAGCCGCTGTGGAGGGGAGAATGGTCCCTTATGCCGGGAAATAAAGGCAATCCTGCTTGGCGCCCCGGTGCCGTCTGCAGCAGCCCGCCTGTTCTGTGCCAGTTATCTTCCCGCTGAATCACTGGTTTCCCTAACTTTGTCCTTCACCCAAGGCTCGATGTTTCCGTGGGGTTTTCTCTTTCCTTTTATTTTTTTTTTTCCCCAAGAAAACAGAATTAGGCTTCAAAAAGTGAGCGCTGTGTATTCTTATGAACTGCTCATCACATCTGAGCCCAACAAAAATTTCATATATATATCCTAAATATTAAAGATATAATCAGAGAACGCCTTTTTTTTTTTTTTTTTTTTTTTTTTTTTTCTTTTTTTTTTTTTTTTTTTTTTCTCTCATA
>NW_009650167.1:275925-281023 GCF_000708025.1 Charadrius vociferus | reverse complement strand
GCATCCCCGGGACTGGGGGCTGCGGGGGCCGGGCATGGTTCCATAGAATGGTTTGGGCTGGAAGGGACCTTAAAGCTCATCCAGTTCCAGGCCCCTGCCCTGGGGGCCACCTGGGGGCCACCTCCCCCCAGCCCAGGTTGCTCCAAGCCCCGTCCAACCTGGCCTTGAACACCTCCAGGGATGGGGCAGCCACAGCTTCTCGGGGCAACCTGCCCCAGGGGATCACCACCCGCACAGCCAACAATTTCTTCCTAATATCCAATCTAAATCTCCCCTCTTCAAGTTTAAAACCATTCCCCCTCATCCTAATGGCTCCCCTCCCTGATCAAAAGTCCCTCCCCAGCTCTCCTGGAACACCTTTAGGCACTGGAAGGGGCTCTAAGGTCTCCTCGGAGCCTTCTCTTCTCCAGGCTGAACACCCCCAACTCTCTCAGCCTCTCCCCACAGCAGAGGGGCTCCAATATCAAGCCCCCATCGTGTGTGGCCAGATAGGGTGTTTATGCAGGCTGGATTCATGCTAATTGTCTGTCTGTCTTGCAGAATAATGATTTTCTCAGGAATACAGTGCATCGCCATGAGCCACCTGTCACTGCCCAGCCTATCCAGATCTTGGTGGAGGATGATGAGGTGGTGGTTGTGGACAAACCCTCCTCTTTGCCAGTCCATCCCTGCGGCAGGTTTCGTCACAACACGGTCATCTTCATCCTGGGCAAAGAGCATGATCTGAAGGAGTTGCATACCATTCACCGACTCGATCGCATGACCTCGGGGGTACTTATGTTTGCCAAGACCACAGAGGTATCCAAGAGGATCGATGAGCAGGTTCGGGAGAGACAGGTGAGAGCTACAGGCTGCAGTATTTGGGGGTCTCTTGCATGGTATTTTCTTGAAACAGGTCCAAAGTCAGCCAAATTTTTGGTCTAAATTAGCACAAGTGCTCAAAACAGCTTGTAGTCATCTTCCTGTTCTTATTGTATTATGCATGAGAGGCATCAAGAGAAAAAGACTGACTTAAAATTTAACTGATTTTGGTAATATTAAATCAGAAGGGATCTCCTTCCCGAAGGGACTGTGCAAACCAACTGGGATTGTGCAAACTAGTTAGAGAGTAGTTTTATTTGTAAGTGGAAATGTGTCAGTCATCTAATACTTTTTCAGTTTTAAAAGTTTTAGAAGTTTATTTCACTTTTCCAGTGGCTTTTGCCCCAAAAAGAACTGTAGCTGTAGGATACTAGCTTCCCAGGTTTGCTTCAAGGCTGTACACTGAAGGTCGCTTCAGTTGAATTGAGTTTAATATGAGGAAAATATTAATTTGAATTTAATATGAGGAAAATAGGCCAAGCTCTTGTGTTCTTTATTTCCTGACTAGTGAGGGAAAGCACGAGAGAAATTTGGCTTTAAATAGCTGATTTTATTTTTTCCATTTCCTGTTCAGTTGTAATAAAATTTGGGTGGTATGTTGCCTACAAACATATTTCACTGAAGAGAAGGAGAGGAGTAGCTAGGATGGGACGCGGGTGTAATCAGAACAGAGAGAGTTTTCTGTTCTGTTTTCTGAGAGTTACTCTTGTGTCTCCCCATAGCTGGAAAAGGAGTATGTCTGTCGTGTGGTGGGGGAGTTTCCAGAACATGAAGTGGTCTGTGAAGAGCCCATACTGGTGGTTTCTTACAAAGTGGGGGTGTGCCGTGTGGACCCCAAAGGGAAATTCTGCAAAACCATCTTCCAGAGACTCAGTTACAATGGCAAGACCAGCGTAGTCAAGTGTCTTCCGCGCACTGGCCGCACACACCAGATCCGGGTCCATTTGCAGTATTTGGGGCATCCTATTGTCAACGACCCCATCTATAACATGGAAGCCTGGGGACCCGACAGGGGCAAAGGGGGCAAGATCGATAAAACGGATGAAGAACTCCTTAAGGCGCTCGTAGAGGAGCATCGTTCCAAACAGAGCCTGGATGTCTTGGGTATTTCGGAGGAGGACTTGAACTCCAATGCTGAAAATAAAGACTGTGGTAATTCAAGTGACTGCGCAAAGTCTGTGCAGGCTGATCCTATAAATGAGAGCTCCGGCCCTGCTGAGGACACTAAGGATCCTGAGGGAAATGATGTAGCAACCTGTCCACCGAACTCTGACAGCAACCTGGAAACGCTTCAAAAAAATACAGAACTCGGTTCATGTGAGAATCGGGACGGGGAAATGGGAGAAAAGAGTTCAGAAGAGAAGGACCCTTTATGCGTGGAGTGTAAAATGACAAGGCGGGACCCGTCTCCCAAGGAGCTGGTGATGTACCTACACGCCTTGCGCTATAAGGGAGCGGAGTTTGAGTATTGCTCCAAGATGCCCGAGTGGGCAATGGAAGACTGGGAGGAGTGATTGAGCACATCTGATGCCTGCAGACATTTGTGGCTGGGAAAGCATCTTCTAAAGACCTAAGATTGCTTTTCAGTGTGGTTGAAGTGAACAAAATGCCTGTGACTGGAGATGGCATGGGAAGGCTGGCTGGGGCTGGAGAACTGTCCTGGCTGCCAACAGTAAAAGATGTGTGGGGTGACGGGGCTAGAACACTAGAATTACGTTGCCCTTTAGTGAACTAGCACTTCAGGGCAACAGACATCCCTCAGCACAGGCAGCTTTGCCTTTCACCTCAACCTGTTCGGGGTCTGCTGTCAATTATCCACACAGATAATTAAGTGCGTGCACTTAAAAGTCAGTAACTGATCTTTCTTTTGGCCTGCTACGTGATGCTCGTGTATCTGACAATAAGAGCTGCTGGAACGTTGTTCAGTATGCAGGATTTCCTGTCATACACAAAACTATTTTTATTGTATTTTATTGTCAGACTGATTTTAGAACTCAAACATGATCACTGCGAATGCCATAAGGTAAAATCGGAGCACTGTGAAGCCAATCCATTTTGTGCTTCTTGTTTGTCAGCAAGATGGACTTTGCTTTGAAATTGTTCTTTGAGAATTGGTTCAAATAATGACTTAATTTAAAGTTAGTAACTCTGGGGATGGGTCTCTTTACATTTGGCCGATTTTTGGAGGTACTAGTCCCCAGATTTTGTCTTTATGAGATTTATAAGGGGGCTGATTTAGTAGATTTTTTTGCCTTTCTGTTCCGCCACCGTTCCTGTCACCTATCTCCTGCCTTCTCAAAAACATCTGGCTTCTCTTCTGAGAAGCTATCGATCTCTATCCCTTATGCCTCATTGAAAACATCTTCAGACTTGAGCAGAAATCCAAAGTAGAGATCAGGCTGCCAACTTCAAATTTTTTAAATATTTTTTTTAAACTGTGCTGTAGACAGGTTGTTTCTGATTGGTGTGGAATTGTTTTTAATATCGCTTCAGTGTGACAATCGGCTTTGAAGAAAAACAAAAGCTATTTTGTGAACCAGATGACTTTTTTTAATACTTTTTATATTAATAAGTTTCCAGGATGATAAATATGACTATAGTTCTCACTTTCCTCAGTGTTTGTATGGTCACTTTTGGCCTCTGGGAGGGTTATTATAATAATCCTGCTGTTTCGGGTTCTTTTTTTATTTATCTTTTTTTTTTCCTCTTTTCTGTATGTGTCACCAGTGGTAATGACCAGCTCCAGTGACTGCTGCAGACAATGAAAACCTTTACCTGGGAAGAGCTATGTTGTAAATCTACCACCACTAAAGGTAGTAGATTTAGGGGCAACAGTTCTAAATTAGATTTTGAGATGTCCCAAATTACATTGTCTGGCTTTTGTTTAGTTTGGGGTTTTTTTTGTTTTGTTTTTTTTTTCCCCTCTCTGTAAGAAATAAGTATCTGAAAGGGATTTTACTGACTTGTGCCAGTAGATGGAGACTGGCTGGCTGGAGGGCCTGATGTGGAGCTGGAGCTCAGTGCTGTGTTTTTCCTTTTTCTGGCCATGCATAGTGACTGCAGTGGGCATCTTTTAATTATCACACCTTGCTGGTCAAGAAACCTTGGGACTTCTGTTTCAAGATACTTTGAACAATGAAAATTTAAGGTTGATTTTGCAAGGAGCCTGCATCATTTCATTTTATTTCGGTTCAGAGCTGGTGTCCAGCTGATTGGTGCCGTAAACATGCACAAGAAGTCAATGTTTGCTATTTTGCTAGTGGGGAAAGTGTTACTATTAGAGATGTCTTGTGATAAATTGCTATCAAAGGTTAGGTCTGAGGTAAACATCCCGGTTGTGGAATGATTGTGGGCATAAAGTTACCTGTACAACGCGTAGGTCCTGGAAGAAGTCCTTTCTGTAGTACAGTTTTATTTCGATACATCTTTTATGCTCCAGCAGAGGACCAGGAGGATGTGCATCTTCTGGCAAACGCTGGTGGGAACTTGGCTGTGTAGGATTGACGCAGAATTAACCCCTAAGACCTCACCAAGAGGCCCGTCTTCCACACGATCACACTCCTCCAGCTGTGTTTTAAGTGGTCCGGTACGGGTGCCACTTACGAGGCTGTATAGTCATGATCTGTCCATTCTCTGCACAGGGTTTAGTATAATCTGGTTTCCAGAAGGATTGAGGCGTAGTTGACCTGCCCAGCGTGTGCCTGGAGGGCTCGCGGAGCTGTTCCAGTGGAGGATGGGCCAGAGCGGCCATGATGTGTTTGGCTGGGGGAGCAGGCCGGTCTCCTGGGGGCTCCGTGTTCCACCTCCAGACTTTCAAAAAATTAACTATTGATGGATTAAGCAGAGAGGACAAGCTTTCCTGTATCCCTTCAGTACAGTCATTTATGCTTGTTAAATATTATAACTTCATGAAAAGCAAGGCCGACTGCAATAATTATTTCTCTAAAGCGTACCTTGACATAACTTTCCGTGAGGCGCCGCCATCGGTTTGGCCGGAGCTCCCTCAGCCCCTGATCTCGCAAATACTGACCCACAGCAATGGCTTGGGACCAGGCCAGCCCCGAGGCCACACTTTGGTGGGATGGCAGAGGGGGAATGATGCGGGAGCAGTTTCTTCTCAGCAGCATTGTGGCTCTGCACCATGAGGAGAGGAGAGGGCTGCGGCCTACCCCGGGGGCAGGGGGCCCGCGGCCCTGCCAGCCCCACAGTGATCCAGACACCTGGGGCCCGGGACACC
>NW_009650167.1:243271-274976 GCF_000708025.1 Charadrius vociferus | reverse complement strand
AGAGGAGGAGATCCCGGCGGGGGCGGCCTGGAAGCGTGAGGGGGATCGCCTGGTAAACTGGCGGGTAAATGCGGTGCTGGTCCGTGCGAAGCGACTCGCCTTTGGGAAAGCAGCGGTATCGGCGATAATGAGGTGTAATTTAGCATTTGGGGCGCTGGAGAGGGCTGCCAGGCTGTCAGGGCGGTAATGGCAAAAAGACGGGGATCGTGAGGGAAGCTGTGAAAACAAAAAGGAATTGTAAAGTCAGGCTAAACAGATTCTTATTCTTAAAGAGGGGGAAGGCTGAGGAGGTCTTGGGTGGGCATCTGTAAGGTCATGAATGAATTGAAAAAAACTCATGGAGTGATTCTTCACGTCCGCAGTGTGGAACTGGGAGGTACTTACTTATCAAATATACAAATAAAGAGAGATGCTTTTTCATAAACACAATGGCAAAGCATTTCAACTCACCGCCATAGGCTTGCAGGTCAAAGATATGTAAGTAAGTTCAAAGAAGGACTAGAGAATGATTCCTGAGCACGTTGACTGGGACGTGAGCTCCGGATTCATAGACCTCCTAATAGCGGACTCCTGGCAGAGTAGACGGGGCTTTCCACGGCCGTGCTCTGTCCTTTCCCTCTTCCCCGGGCACCTGTACGCACGGCCACCGTCTCCGTCCCGTCTTCGCTGTGTCCAGCCCGACCCAGGGCAGCAGCCCCGATGCGCAGAGCACTGGGGCTGCCGGCCGTGGGGATGCCCGTGGCCTCCCAGCTGCAGGCCCCGAAAGCCAAGGCCTCTCCGGCTAACCTTTTTGACTGGTACTAGTGTAAACCTGCTACAGCTTCGGTGAGAGGAGTTACTCTGCAAAAATAAAACAAGAGATTAATAAAATTCATTTCAGCAAATCGGCTTCTGTTTACAAGTGTAATGCCATTCTGGGAAACTTCTCTGGCTCTTATTTGTTATACTTTCACATGTAATGGTGTTTTCAAAGTCGTGTCCTTTCTTTCTGTTTAAGCAAACAGAAATTTAGTGGAAAAAAACCCTGTTCTCATCATGCTTTCTTGTTCTGCCTAAACATCATCTTTGAGCAAATGTATTTCTGAAAAGATTTTTTTCCTTTTCCCCTCCCCCATAATTCAAACTGCATTATGAGCCATGTCCCAAAAATATAAAATAGCATTTTATGTGACTTAGCATTTCGCTAAATCTAGAGCTTTCTTTTCCCTATGTAAGGCTTAGTTTTAGCTTGGAAAATAAGTCAGTTTGTGGTTTAAATCACCTACAGTGGGGTAACTGGCTTGGCGGACAAGGGAGAGCAGTGGATGTTGCTTATCAGGGGAGGAGATCAATGCCTATGAATACTTGATGATGGGGCCACGCTCCTCTCAGATGTATCTAGTGAAGGAACAAGAAGCAATGGGCACACATTGAAAACCAAGAAATTCCATTTAAACATAAGGGGGGAAACAAATGCAGTGAAGATAGAACAGGTTGTCCAGAGAGACTATGGCATTTCCTCTTTGGAGATATTTAACACTGATGTGTTAAATCACATTCTAAGCACAATGTCCTGAGCAGTCTGCTGTAGCTTTGAGCTAGTTTGGACTACACGATCTGCAGAGGTCCCTGCAGATCTGAGAGCCTGTGATTCTGTGAAATGCAGAAGCTGAGCAGTTCTGTGCAGATCTCTCTATTTCTAATTGTAAAACTTAATTGTTAGTTTTACAAATGGCTTGGTCCTTGCTTAGGCAAGGGTTGCTTGCTTGCTGAGGTATAGCAAGGGGAGAATAAAGTAACGTTATAAATGTTGTCAGATTGCTTGTAGCTCTCCTGTAAGTACACTTTGCATAGTTATTGATGGAGGGATGCATGTAGGTACAGATCATCATTGCAATCTAGGAAGTAGCACAGAAAATTACATCTGTTGTTCTTATAGTGTTGATTCTGCGCTACATTTTTTGTGTTTTTTGTCAGGTCCATGGGAGACTGAAGTTATGAGGAATATTAACCTGGTATTCAAAGCTCTGAATTTTGTTGTGGCTTACAAGAAATGTTAGGGAATATTAAATCTGTGTTAGCACTGGCATCCTGTCAGTGCGGGTTAATTCATTTCATCCCTTGATGCGGTTTTTGATAAGTGTTGTAGTTTTTTGTGCTAGTGGGAGCTATTCGCATTGACGTGAGGTGTTCTTGGGGTGAGGGGAGAAGCGGTGATTTGTGTGTCAGAACAAACTTTGTATTGTGTAAGGTTTGAGCACATTTATCTCCAACAGTAATCAGAATCTTAACTTTAAATTAAAGGACACCTAACCAGTAAGACTCAAACTGTTAGCACAGTTGTTTTATAATATGATATGTAACAGAAAACGTGGACTTGAGAGGCCTATTACACTTCAGTGTATTCCTGTGACTAGAGAAAGATGGACAGAAAAATTATAACATCTAAGGCTAGTATCTAGTTGTGATTGTATGCAACTTTTTTTTATTCATTAATATTTTTGGATTTCAGTACTGTATTTTATAGGAAAAGCACATCCTTCAGAAATGGACAAAATTTACGTGGACCCTAACATGGAAAAGTAAGTTGAAGCGTCTAAGAATTTTATTGTGCTATAAATATTATCGTTTAGAGGCAAATCTTTTCTTAATCCCTGCATGCACTTCAGCATCTCTTGAATGACGTGTTATCCATTGTGAAGAAGAACAGGGAGTTTCTTTGATCGTGTGTAGGAAAGCTCTGAGGAAGTATGGCAGTGGACTGCCTGGAGCCTAACTGACCATGGGGGCTGGAGGGCAATCTGCTGAATTTTCAAAGCTTATTTTTGCGAAGTAGTGCTGGAATGAATGATCTATTCCAAGCAAGCTTGTTTATTTAATTTTACACTTGTAAAAATAATGGAGAAATCAATTTGTTAACCTTAAAAACGTAGCAATACTGTTGAAGAAATACATCTTGGTTCAAGTTTATGCACTAATACCCATTTCCCTTTTTTCCCCTCCAGTGATAATACAGAGCACATCAAAGGGAAGCGACTGTCCTCTGTGAGTAACTTAAGGCATTTCTTAAAAAAAAATAATCCTGTAAGCAAGTGAAAGAAAGAAAGGGCAGCTGTGAAGAGGAACTTGTTTTCTCATTGCAGTTGAAGAAAAGCGTTCCAAAAGCAAAGAAAAAGCCTATTAGATTGATACGATTGACTAGGGCACTGGTAGCTCTTAGAAACTCTCTCCAGCCAAGTAATCAGTTCTTGTAGAGCTGATCTTCTCAACTATTTTTTTTTTTTTTTAGATTTTAAAGGCTCCGCGAAATCCTCTTGATGATCTGGGGAATGGGAATGAATTGACGCAGGTAGGTCTATTAAGTCCTTTCTTGCCGATGCTCGTAACATCTTCAGTTTGCTCCTCAACTTGTCGCTGATTAAACTGTATCACTAGAATAATGCAGGTGTAAAAACTCTTGTACTAACTGCTTGGGAAGATAATGTTTGGAGTACTAAATATTGTAAGAAAACCATTGAGTTTTTCTCATACTTCTATTTTACATCAGAATATTTCTTCTATCAGGAAGAGAGGAATAAACAGAGATTAATAGGCATAACTTGCTCCTGCTGTAGTCCATTTGACTTGAAGTTTGATCCACCAGTGTACAATCTGGTATAGTCACTAAGATGGTTTTACACCTGAAAAAAATCAGCCTGCCAACTTATTTAAAGTAAAAGCTAAAAATTAAACATTTTCTTCAGAAATACATACAGATTATATTTCATGTTTATAGTGTCTGTTTGTTAGAAGTTGTCACTCTCGGCCTGTTCAGTTTGGATGTCTTTTTAAATGCCATTTCTACCTAAGGTGTGTTCTATGGACTAATGTTCTAGTTGCATCGTATATTTATAGGGTTTATCTGTTGCTGATTAAAAGACTTGAAAACTCATTTTTAGCATATAAAGCTTCTAATTTCTTTAGAATATGAAATATGAGCCTGAAATATTTATGCACAACAATTCTATTTCAAAACTGGATTGAGTATGAAGAGGGGCTCACCTGTTAACAATGACGGACAGTACTGCTAAGGAGCAATGTAAGACTGTCATATCCAGTAGTGTGACATCATTAATAACTGCTTGTGTTGCTGACCTGATTTAAAAAAAATTAAGTATTTTACAGGCTTTGTTAGTCATGTGTACGTAACGGGTAGTGCTTGGTATGTTAATACTTTGTGGTTTTTTGAACAATGAGTGTTGCGCTGTCCTGAGACTGAGCTATTTAGTTAAGGAAGCTTATTGCAGAAAAGTGCACAGCAGTGGTATGGTGAATGAGCTTTCCAGTACATGTAATATTGCATTGTTACATACCTTGTAACATTGCATTAGCATGATCACATAGTCCGTGACATCATTGAAACATTTTGATAGGAAAACGGTGACTTTGATTCTTTTGTGAATCCTTCCCTTTCTCCCATGAAGACAATCCAGTAGTAGTGGATTTTTGTAGCTCTTGTAGCAGAAAACTAAAGCAAAAAGTCCTACAACTCCCTTGCTAAGCAACTACATATATTTTCCCTAGTATGCCAGACAAAAATCCTTACAACTGGTATTCTGCTTCTTGTGTTTGAAACCAGGCAGATCTCACAACGTGATCTTTATATTCTGCTTCTTGTGAGATGGGAGTCTTTATGTCAGGAGAAGTAGTTTAAAGATGTTAGTAAATATCTGTTGTACTCGTTGGGCTCATAGATTATTATTGGGGGGGAGGGTTGTTTGGTTTTGGGTTTTGTGAAAAGCTGTGCTTATTGTGGCTTCTGGGTTAAGAACAATTCTCTGTATATCAAAGCGTTGTGTTCTTTATTGTCAGGATATCAATATAGAAAAACGTAGGAAAAACTCTCGCCGTGTCAGCTTTGCGAACACCATAAAGTAAGTTTGATCTGAAGGATGCAGATCTCCATCCTTTATTTAAGCATAAAATGCAGACTATAGGTAATAATCTGTTACCCCCTAAAATTGCCATTTGCATATGTTTGTGAGTATTCAGTGAAGGCAAACTGGTGACCGTTGTTATATTGAGTTGATTTTGAGCCATAAGAGAGCCACTATTCATTTTCTCTTTCTAGCTAGAAAAAAAACCCCAAAACGGTTCAGTGAATTTAATATAATTAGGAATTTTTGTTTCCCTGATAAATTTTTTAGTGATTTCCATCTTAAGTATGATAACAGCATCTTCCCACTGGAAAATATGATTGGGTTCAGTAAGCTTCTGGCTTTTGATGTCTTCATTTCAGAATTATTTTTTTTTACTTTATTGGTTTTTTCTTTGCTTCAAAACAGACGGTCTTGTGTTTTTCAAACAATTGATTGTTTTGTTTTGTTTTTTTTCTTAGCTGCAGAGTCTTCCAGCCAGATCTTAAGAATAACACGGGAGAGAGAGAAATTACAGGTAAAAACTCTTTTGTCTTCTCCTGACAGGATTCGCAAAATATTAGTGACAAGATTTTAGCCTGAATTTAAGAAGTCAGGCCTGTCAGTCACACGTAAGGAACGATGCGGTCAGATGTTTATCATGGACTGGCTGAAAACCCATTAGTTACTGGTACTGGGGACCTCGTAGCTCAAAAAAGGAATTATTTTCTTAGACGAAATGCACCTGGAACAAAATCAGCCTTGGGGATTTAGATCAAAAGAAGGCTGAGCAGAATGTCACATTCACTCGGTCAAAGATTACCTAGGAAGAATCTGAAAAGCTAATGCACTTTCAAGTATTTTGCTTCTCTGGGTTTTTGCCACAATAAGAAGGCACATCAGGAGTAAGAACTTCAGAACATTCTTTTCTGTGAAGTTTACTCTTGTCTCTGTTTTGATCATGGTTCTCACATTGTAATGTCTAATTTTCTCACTATTTTTAGAGTGTGCAGCAGATACGAGGAATGATATCCTGCTTAATCAGTAAGTTTGAAAAAAAATATTCCCATGACTGTAGAGTTCTGACCTGCGAATACATTTCTTCACGTGACATGCAACCATCAAAATATTACTTGTCAAAGAAATGCAGCATACATATTTATTAGATATAAAATTACTCGATGCTTTTGATTGGTGAAAGAAGGGATACAGCAAAAAAAGGATATAGCTGTGTTGGTCACTCACACCAAGATAACTGTTTCTGAAAAATTGAACAATTATGGCTTGAAACTGCTTCCTTCCAAAGCTGATTGCTTGGGAATGCTTTCCAGGAGAGACCTACCAGACCCCATCTCCAATAGACATAGTCTTTGATATTTATTACTATAACTTTTTTCCTCAGAGATAGATAAAGTGTTAGTCTGGCCTCAAGGTTCTTGTCTTGATAAAACACGATGATGGGATTGTTAAAATTAAAATGACCTGGTAGGTAAAATAACAAATTTAGACAGTTTCTATGTGTGAAGGGGAATTTCCTGGAGTTAAAATGTATAGCAAGGAACTAGCTTATGTACAACTGTAGTTAACTCATGCTTTTAAAGATAACCACCCAATATAATAACACATATATGTGTATGTGTGCACGCACATATATATATATGTATATATAAAATATAACCATCAGTACTCTAGCTAAGGTTTCTTTGTCTTGAAAGAGTTTGCCTTCATACTTCCATGTACTATTTCCTAAGCAATTGATCCGTCTTAGACCTTAGCTGTTCTCAATTATTGCATGGTTTCGGCTGGAAGGGACCTTAAAGCTCATCCAGTTCCCCCCCCTGCCCTGGACAGGGCCACCTCCCACCAGCCCAGGTTGCTCCAAGCCCCGTCCAACCTGGCCTTGAACCCCTCCAGGGATGGGGCAGCCACAGCTTCTCGGAGCACCCTGCCCCAGGGGATCACCGCCCGCACAGCCAACAATTTCTTCCTAATATCCCATCTAAACCTCCCCTCTTCAAGTTTAAAACCATTCCTCCTCGTCCTATGGCTCCCCTCCCTGACCCAAAGTCCCTTCCCAGCTCTCCTGGAGCCCCTTTAGGCACTGGAAGGGGCTCTGAGGTCTCCCCTTTTTCACCTTCTCTTCTCCAGGCTGAACCCCCCCAACTCTCCCAGCCTGTCCTCCCAGCAGGGGGGCTCCAGCCCTCCCAGCATCTTCTCTATTTTTACTTGTCACTGAGGAATTAAAATGCTATCTGTATGTTGAACAATGATTTGTGTCATGCTAAGATGAGAGAATCTCATGGGAAAATAAGATTGCAACTCAAATTAGAATATGCTGAAGACACATAAGTAGTGCCTGATATCTTCTGCCCAGTCCCATATGAGCTATGCAACAGAATTCTCTGCCTTTTCAGTATATTGCTGAAGCCTTCTGTTCTGAAATCTTTTAACAAACTGTCTACCTAACTCACCTTTGTAGAAATGAAGAACCTGAAGCTGTTCCATGTGAGATCACTGGTGAGTTTGGTGTCCTGGTTTGAGTGACACAGGGCTAATTTCTCTTCTAATACTTGGGAAAACTGCACTTTTAGAAGACTCTAGTGTCTGAATTTGTGAAAATAGTTACTTTATAGCCAGCTGTGGCGCATGGGTTTCAAGGTCTCAGTGGCTTTGAGCTCGCCAGGTGCGGGGATGAGGAGGAGCAAGACCTGGGCACTTGACCCAAGCTGCCAAGGGGATTATTTCATACCATGAACATCACATTTAATATAAATTAGAAAGTTTGCTGCAAAGTGCTCTCTCTCCCTTGATGGCTGCCATCCTGAGAACTCCTTGCCCTGGTGCCGGAGCCCTGAGCCCTTCCCTTCCTCCTGCAGTCGTAGCGCTGGCAGTGTCCCACATGGGGATGCACAGCTTCCTACTGATATAGTTGGCTGAGTATAATCTTAGTATATTTTGTATTGGTATCAGGATCAATATTGGCTCTGTAGTGTTATTAATGTTAATTATCTAGTCTTACTCTATTAAATCTTTTTATATTTCAAACCCCCAAGTTTCCTTGATTTTTCCTGATTCCCCTTCTGGGGGCGGGGGGGGGCATCAGGCAAGAGAATAATTGTCTAAATGACAATTAATTGTTGTGGGTTTCTCAAACCATAACAGTTGGAAATAGATTTAATACAAAATGACTATTCAGAACTATTGATTCTGTTTTTAACATGCCCAGAACAATCTCCCTGACCAAGAGGACTATTGTATGAACGGGCTTTGTCCCATAAAGCTGTTTACAGGCATTGTATTGGAGGAGTACAGGTGGCCCTTCCACATGCTGAAGGTGGAGTACTGAAAATATTTCTCAGGATATATTTGGTTTTAATTGTACTTACTTACTCAGTGGTATTTGTAAAATGAGCGCATAGATCTTCAGCTCGGTGGATAAAATAATAAGAAAATAGTGCAACAACTGGAGTATCCCCTTTTCTTTCACCAGGGATGAACACTTTGCTTCATGCCCCTATCCAGGCATCGGTGCAGCAGACTGAGGTATGTGAAGGCTTTTATTTTTTTTGGTGCTGAAAATATCAGTGTCCAAATTATATTCCAATAATTTGTGTAGTAAAGATGAAAAATATAACTCTGCTGCCTAAAAAATAAATCCTTGTATTCATATAAAATTCTTCTGAAAGCTAATCTTCTGTATTTTGAAGTATTTTCATCACCTGATAGGCATTATACTGCAGTATTGATCTTGCTTCTAAAATTGCTTGCTAACTTTTCAGTATCTGAGCTAGTTCCTCCATTCTTTTCAATTCTTATCTAAGAATATGCAAAGGAGCTTATGTTTCAGATAGGTCTGGTTATGTATTTTTTCTCATATATTCCTCTCTGCTTGTGTATTTTTTTCTTCCATGGGTAGAACGGATATGCATAAATGTGCTCTCTGTTCCTGCTGTTAAAAACAAATTTAGACAAATTGCAATAATTAGCATAAAAAGGTAACTGAATTTCTTCAGTTAAATGAAGTGATAAAACACAAAATTCTTAGCTAAGACCGTCACAGGCACGACTGCACAGAAATCTGGAACTGTGTTACACTTCAGTGATGATGTTATGGCGCTGTGTTGTTAAACAAAGCAATTGTCAAAACAGCCGCCCTTACTGCAATGGCTTCTGACTTCTATGTTGAGTTTAAAGATATGGCTTAAATGCATATGTTAGTGCTTGTTAACGAATGTTAAAAACAAAAGAAAATAGTTGAAATCTGGCGTGGATGAGAAGATGCATACCATGAGCCTATACAGGTCAGATTGAAACTCCCTCTCCTTGTTTTGGGTAATGTATATGGTTGTGCTTCTTCTAGTATATTTTATTTCTTGCATTTATAAAATAACATGTAATTTGAAGTAAACATGAAGCTGTTCTTAATATATTAATTATATTTGATAAAATATAGTATTATATCTTGTTACTGGCCAATTTTTATTTTTTTTTTTTTTAATCTTTTAAAACATCCAACTGGGTGCTGCTGCTTTGGGGCACGTGCATGACGAGCCGGGCAATGTTTTTTGCCTGCAGCTGGGGAGGAGGGTGGAAGGCAGAAACCAAACGTAGAGATATAAAAAATACTGATCCATAAGGCACAGTAATTGTTCCATGCTTACAAAGATATGTCTGGATATGAAGTCTTTGCCCAACAGTAAAACTGAGGCACATTCTTTCAAAAAAAGCCCTTTAAATACGATATGCTGTAATAATTAAGTTGTCATCCTTTCCTTGAATGTGTTATTGCTAACCAAGGACAAGTGAAATCAATCATTTTTTTTAAAAAAAAAAAAAAAAAGTAAATATAGAGCTATAACCTTAGGACTGCATTAGTTGACTTCTCTTTTAAATAGAATAACTGATTGTGTCATTTGTTTTAAGTGTCAGTACTGTAATTCTCCCTCCCCCCCCTTTTTTTTTATTTCAGTGGCCTGATGCGGACAATGCCATTCAAAGAACAAATATGCCTGACACCACCCTCATCTTTTCAGATGAAAATGAAATGGATATGACAGCTAGTCACACTGCAGTGATTACACGTAACCTGAAAAACAATCAAGCTGACAAAACTGAGAAAATAGATATCACGTCGTTTCTGGCTAGGTTAAACTGTAATAATGAACAGGCAGAAATGAGCAAAGAATTTCGTTTTTTCTCTGACCCTACAAACCATTCGTGCCCATCTTTTGAACAGAAGGAAGATGCTACTACTGGAAAAAAAATAAATTTCAATGAATTTTTGATGAGCTTGAAGTCAAATGAAAAGGCACACAATCCTGTTGAGGGACCTGAGAAAGAGAATGTTTTTTTTGTCCCTTCACAAGTCTCAGAAGACATGGCACGATCGTCTGTGGAATTTGTATATTCCAGTGAGCCACTGGACACCTGCAATGTAACAAAAGTCTTTAGAGGGCAAGACGATGGAATGGAAATGACAAAATGCCAGGCATCTGATGTTAAAGCTATGTTTTCTGGTCTTTGTGAAGCTCCACCAGAGCAATTACTGTGTGCGGATGTTACTGAGGCATTTGTAGATGATGGAATGGATATAACGACTAGCCACACTGCAAAAATGTCTTTTCCCTTCTCCAGTGTTGGGAATCAAAGTGTAAACTCCAAAAAGGATTTCCCATCCACAGAGTTAGATAATTCTATATTAAAGAGAGCATCTAATCAGCACTTAATTGTTCAGCAGGACCCTCAACTGTGTATGGAAAAAAAAATAGTAAACATTGAAGACAGACGAGATCCTACAGTGCTGCGAAATGTTAAACAAGAGGCCAGAAGAATGTCTGCCATCCCGGGATGCATTTCTTCTGAGACTGTCTTCCGAGGTGATAAAACTGTTGTTTTTTCTAAATGTGATGACATGGAAATTACTGGGAATTATACAGATGTAATCTATAATGACAGTACCAAAGAAATGAACAGCTCACATCATAAAACTTTTGAAAAGCCAGTCAATACAAACTCTTTGCTAGCAGAAAACAGACGTCCAGCTCATGGTGACGGGGACATTACAACGAGTCTAACATCTTTAGATAATCGAGCTTCTGCATCATATAAAAATAGTGCACTTGAACTGTCTTCGGGCTCAGATGAACGGATCGAAAAAGTGACTCAAGATCACAGGACTGCCTCAGTGAATGTTGGGTTTGATTCCTGTACAAATTCAGCATCTGCTGGTGTTTCTAAGAGTAGACTGCAGCACAGACTAGCAAACTCTCAACTTGTTTCCCTGCCAGGTGAGAAGACAGTAATATTCTCAGGAGAAGATATGGACTTGACTAAAACCTGTCTTGTCAAGGATGATGGGAAGACTGTTGAAAGCGAATCTGCTGCTGGAGTGTTCACCTCTGTCACCTGCAAACCTCGTTTTCTTGATAACAGACCTACGTCTCTCAATTTAAATGAACAGGAAGAAATGGAAATAACTAAATGCCATGCTGTTGTCATCGATAATCAAAGCAATGGGATGACTGCAGAAGCAAATCAAACGCATTGTAAAATAATTCCAAGAAAGAACCAGAACAAAAATGTCAGTGAAGGCGCAAATTCTTTAGATATGAACAAGGAAAATCTTGAGGTGATCAGCATCAATGGGAATATTAAAAGAAGCCAGGCTATAGAAATGAATACGAAAGATTGTGAGGTGATAATGGTTGATAAGAAGCTTGGAAAAACAAACTTTCAGGCAAGTGGTCCAAGTTCCTGTGCAAAGAGTGTGCATTCATTACAAGAGCAAAAGGGAGAAGTCCCTGCGAATATTGTCACCAACACCCGTGCATTCATGTCTTCGCAAAGTCAAAAAGTTGTTACATCACAAGCTTGGGGAAAAAAACTTCTAAATGCCTCAGTCTCCTGCACAAATGACAAAATGGGCATGTTTTCAGATCATCAAACCACGGACATCACCAAAACTCATCCTGCTGCCTTTGATGTTGCTTCCATTACTACAGTATGCGAATATGAGAATAACCATAATCAAGGTAACGTAATATCCAAGCAGCTGCAAAACCAGACCTTCCCGTTTTCTGGTAGTTCTGGTGTAGATACCCCAAGTCAGACTCCTGCAATAGAAGGTGGGGATTTGAAAATGAACACAAACAAGCAAACTGTTACTCCTTTGGCTCCAAATGGTTCGCTTATTTCCAGTAACCAGCCTGCTCCCTCTGGAATGAAAGGAAATGAACAATTTGGAACAATGTTAGGAATAAATGCAGATTGCCAAAACTCAGACAGGCAAGAGAAAACCCATACTATGAGGGTAGTATTGCCAACTCGAGTAGATTCGGAGAGAGATTTTTCAATTGGTAAAACAGTTTCTTCAGAAGAGGATTTTAAAAAGCCCCACTCAGTTGCTGGCCTGCATGTGAGGGGTGCTGAAGAGCCGTTACTAGCCAATACATCTGAACCACATAAGGGAAGTTCCCAGTTGCCTTTGTTTTCAGAAAAATCAGTTGTGTTTCCTTCTGGTGAAAACATGGACTTGACTGGAAACTATACAGTAATGGCTTCTGATTACAACATCAATGCTGCTTTATCAGAAAGAAAAGCAATACCGGGATACCTCGTTCAAGATGGAAATAAAACAATGTCCTTAAAAAAAGGGGTCATGATGACAAATAGTCAGGAGCAGCCTGCACGCGATGTGTACTACTTGGTATCTGACAAGAAAATATTAACTGTGACTGGTTTAAAACATTCGCCTTTTGCAGGTGAGAGAACTACCATATTTACAGAAGATGCTGATATGGACATCACCAGAAGTCACACAGTTGCAGCAGACAACAAAATAACTTTGCAGTGCAAAAGTTCAAATGATGACATATCCTTAATTTCTGGAGATAAAACTTGTGTTTTTACCTACGATGATGACATGGAAATAAGTAGACTCGATACCGTTGCAATTGATAAACCTATGGAAAAGGCTGCATCTCAAGGGATGCTTAACATGGCTAAAAGAACTGGAAGGAGAAGCTTGAAGGGAACAACAGGGGAAAAGACACTTTTATTTTCACCAAATGATGAGAATAATGACATGGAGATCACGGAGAGTCATACAGCTGCAATAGGCCACGAAATTGTCTTACAAAATGAGGGAGGGCTTCATTCTGTCTCTTCAGCTCACCCTGTTAAAACTGTTGTGTTCACAAGTAGCCAGGCTGACATGGGCATTGCCAAGTCTTGCTCTGCTGATAAAAATACCGTAAAAGTTGTATGTGATGATAAACCAAACTTGGATAAGGAGGCTGGACAGCAAGCACTTTCAAAGAGCGAGGCTACTACGTTTGCTATGGATGATATGGAAATCACTAAAACCCATAATGTAGCTTTGGAAGAAAATTCTCTGCAAGGCAGGCAACCCAAACAGTCTGTTCCTTTAACTTCCACAATTATGTTTACGAGTTACCAGGCTGACATGGAAATCACTGAGTCTCACCCTGTTGATGAAAGTATTGAAGGAATCTTGTGTGAGGATAGATTAAACCTGGCTAAGCAGGTTGAAACAGCCTCCTGTCCAGGTAGCAAAACAGTCATTTTTACTTCGGCTGAGGATATGGAGATCACTAAAACTCACGCAGCTGCATCAAGTGGTGAAATTGATGTACAGGACAGAGAGTCCATTCCAGCCATTTCTGCAGTCCCTGCTGATAAAACCATTGTGTTTACCCACAATCAAGATGATATGGAAATAACTGCATCCCATACTGTTGCTGTTAATAACAATATTAATGGATTTGAGAACCAAGAAGTGTCACGTAAAAGCACTCAGCAAGCAGACTTGCATAGTGCGTCGTCTTCTTGCAGAGATGAAATAGATTCTCCGCATACAAAAGACCTGAATGGTGAATGTCATACAAAATCTAAGGATAAGGCCAGCGTTACCTGTTCTGCTTCATCAGCCTCAGCATTTCCTAGTGAGAAAGGAGCTAGCAAATACCCCAGTGGCACAATACCAGATTCCGTTTATTCTATCTCACTTCCAGAAGAGACTGCGGGTGTGCGGACACCACAGCATCTCGACCTTCCCACAGATAATTCTGTCCCTGCGAACAGTCAGCAGGATCTCACACTGCCAGAAAACCTGCAATCAAAGGGAGTATCTTTCAAGCTCCCAAGTAATGGGCCCATGGATTGCAGTGAAGAAAGTGGCGATTTGGTATCCCATGTTTCACTTCCCATCCAGCAGTCAGATTCTTTGAAGGCTTCTCCAGATGCTCGTAGTACTCAGAGAAACCAAGTCTTGAAAGATGATTCATCTGGACGTGAAGATTTAGCTACAGATTTAGGCTTGGCTGGAGCAAGCCTTGCTTCAGTTTCTAACAAGGAATCAAAGCAAAATGAGGGGCTGTCAGCTGAAGGGGAGACACCTCCAAAAGACTTTCAAATAAACTCCGAACAAACTAAGCAAATTTTGGTCAGTGACAGTCCAAGAGATCAAACAGATCCCGCTCTTGCACCTGAATTATCAGGTATTTTAAATGTTTGTTCAAAACTGAAAAATATTAGAAGGAAATCTGCAGTTCTCTCTGCTTCTGAAACTGCATTTTCTGACCAGTTGCCTGAATCAACTCAGCCAGACGATACCTTGAGGTTAGGAAAAAATACTGTAAATGAACCAAATAATTTATTTTATAACAAAGAGCGGGAGAACACAGGTCTTGAATCTGGAGCTGCTCCCATAGATGCAAATTTAGGCACAGCATTTAAGGATAAACATCAAGGAATAAATGTCCGTCTAGGTATCTTCCAGCCTAAATTACCGAACAGAAGAAATCCTTCTGTTTCTAGCGTACAAGACACAAATGCAAAACCTTCAGACAACAGAGAAGCACCAGTTTCTGAAGTAAGTAAAAATGCTGGTGAAACCCCAGGTAACAGCAAGTCTAGTAGGCAGAACTTCAGCCCTTCTCGTTTTATAGCAGAAGAATTTCTTCCTGTCTGCCTAGAAGAAATGGATTCAAATGAATCTGTAAGCTCTGAACTCGTGGAAAATGCCTGTAACGAGATAAACAAAAAACAAATCTCCCACAATGAAAAGAATGAATTTGAAGAGGCAAAAACTTGTAACAACACGAAAAGGGCTTTGGAACAAGATAAGGAGGATCTTCAAAGTCCAAAGAAGGTCAAGAGGGATGAAAACTTGGAAGGAGAGGCCTCCCAGGACTTGCAGGTGAGCCTAATCACTTGTCATAAGGATACAGTGAACGCTAGCAGGCAGGGCTTTCCTTTAAATTTTTGGGTGTAAGCAGATGTATTGATAGGTTTTCTTGTTTCTCTTAACCACCAGTTCGCTGTCATTTTGCTGTGTCATCCCCTGTATTTTTCATTGTTTTGCCAAAATAGAAGAATCGCGTTGATCTGTGCAACTTTCCTGAAGCGTGCAAAACAGACAGAATAAGGGATATGCCAATTGTAAATCATTCTCTGCGTAGTATCCTTTTAATCCTTTCTCGACTAAATACTCTTAGTCCTCTGAAGTAAACTATTTGCTAGTTGTTGCTTAGATACAATGTTAGAATAAGGCCTAAAGCAATTATTTAAAATCCAAACATGGATGTTTAGTTTAAATCAGCTTTTTTATAGACAGCACAAATTGCAGCTGAATCAAAAAAATCTGTGCAAATATGGAACATTAATCTGACCTTAAAAATGGGTTTGTACATCCTCAGGAGAAACTTTCTTGTTCCAAAAGATGGAAGAGTATGCTGTGGTGGCTGCTGCTTTGAGAAATGAAGGAAGGGTTTTGCAGCTTTGCTTCCTATATGTCATCATAGGAAATGGCTTAACTAGCCAAACACTGGTTTGTCATGCCGATTAGATATGAAATGTGCTGATACTAAAAACAAACCAATTCTGAATGTCAAGAAACAGCTACCAGAAACTACTGATTGACTTACTCCTGTATTGTTTCATATAACTTCTAATATCTTTTTTTTGTTTTTAAACTTGCTAATATTAGGTTACTTTTGGCGCTGTGTCTCAAAGCCAAGTAGAAGTTCATGAAGGTGAAGATCCTCCAAACCTACCGGCTAAAAGCCCTGACTGTACTCACGCCAGCACCAGCAGCTCTTCGGATTCTGCTAAAGCTGACACAGAATTAACAAGTAAGACTTCCTTTGTGGTAATAGTCTAAAACCTTGTGTTCTTTACGCTTAATCAAGGCAGAGCCCCACCCGCAGTATATATTTCATTTGGGAAAGGCCTCGAATGCCTGTGTCGCAGCTTCCCACCCAGCCAGTCAACATGCTTTTACGTTCTGGCTAAGAGTCCAAGTGGTTCAAGGAAAACTGAGATGGGAAGAAAAAGGAGCAGAATTTAAGTACAGCTTTGTTTTCAAGGGCAAGTTGGGCTGATGAAGTAGTTTAGTTACCTTAGCACAGAGCAAAGTCCCATCTTAAATTCTGCTGGCCCAAAGAAGATTTTAAGCTGGTTCTGTGCAGAATGAGTCTGTGTGTCTCAGCACTGCACTCTTGGAAAAAGACTCCTCAGAGCGCATTGCAGGGACAGGCTCTAAGCAGATTCAGCCCCCAGGTTTAATTAGCTCTTGCTAATTAACTGATACCTAACATTGAGGCAGAAATCTGCCAATCATCCGATAAGTGCTATCTTGCATCTATTTACAAAACCAATTCCAGTTTTGGCCTTCTGCAACCATGAAAGCATGTGCCTTATCCAGTAGAAGTTGGGTTCCTTCCTTTGAGTGAGAAACTAGCCCTTGTTGGCTCAGAACTTGAATGCCGTGTTTTTACCTCAAAAGCTTGGTCTCTCTCTCATCTCATAGGATGCTCTCTGCGAACTGGTTGAGGTCCCTTTCTCAGTTTTACTACTTTTTAGTATGTTACATGTGGCTTTCCTTCCATAGGAAAGTGAACTCTGTCATTTCATTACTGCTCTGACACAGATTTTATTTTACACTAGATTCTTAATGTAGTCCTCCTTATTTGTCCCAAGTAGTTGTTTCCTCAGTTACTTCATTCGGCACTGGAAACATACAGAAAGGTCAAACTCTACATTAAAATAGGGTGGATTTTTTTCTAGAGCTAAGAGCTTAAGTTCACATTTCCTTAAGAACATTATTAGCCCCAGCAATGCAATATCCCCTTTTTTTTTTTTTTCTCCTGGCTAGTTCAGCGAAGCAGTCAGATGGAGTCTCTGCTGCTCACAGATAGCATTTGTGAAGATAACTTACGGGAGGTATGTAAATAACTTGTCCTAACAGGAAAATACTTGTGTGTGTATATGCAAGTAAGCGTTCCTGCTTGAAAATTGTACTTATCTGTACATTTTTCCTAATCTTCACAGAAATTTCAGAGTGGTGTTATCACAGTTGGGGAGTTTCTTACACTTCTTCAAGTACACATTCCGATTCAGAAGCCCCGGCATAGCCATGTTCCAGCCAATGTGAGTATCTGTCCTTTGAGAGGCGTAATATAATTGACCTGAAATTATATTCATCTTTTTTGTTTGTTTGTTTGTAATTGTTATCTACTAAGCGGTCTGTATTAAAGGCCTTTAAATGAGTTAAACCAGAAGTCAGTTCCACCTTGACAAGTGTGTTAGACACTGCGTGCTTCCTCTTGTCTCTTTGCTTGTTCACCCCTGATAAGGCTGATGCTTTTTTTTCATCAGTACTGAAAAATAGAATAGATTTCAATCTCTTAACAAAATACCACATATTCAGGATTATCTGTTCTTGGATAAATACGGTAATTCTTGCTTTTTTAACTTGTTTTGAGGATGATAATTTTCAAAGTAAGAATTAGAAGCTCAGTCTAGCCTTTTCACTTTATCTTCTTACTATGTCCATCACTTGACATTACTACTCTTTATTTCTTCCCCTTAAGTCTGTTCTGCCTGAAACCCGTTTCAGTATCCTTACCCTGAAAGGTTTCTGATGAATTTTTGCAGACATGGGAACAACTTTTTTTTTCTCATGCAGACAAGTACCATTCATTCAGCATCAAGTTACTACCAATAAGGCAATAATCTTACTTTGCAATCATCCTGAAAACAGAGCCTTGTAAATTTTCTGTTCTGCAAAAATAAAGCTTTCGGGCCTTTTACTGGTTTCTGTACATGAATTGATTGGAAGTTACTGTTTCTGAAAAATATGCATCTTTCTTTCTTTTCCTTCACAATTTTTCCCTCTGTTTTTCCCCAGTGTGCAGTCAGTACACCACCTACTCCAGAAGACCTCCTTTACAGCCAATATATTTATCGCCCCAAGCTGCGTATTTATGAAGAAGACTGCCAGGCTCTCTCTCAGATGATAGATGAGTAAGTGTTTTTTCAGTCTCAGAGTATATTAGTCGTTTTATTTTTTCTGCTCTGGTTGCATGCAAAGTGGCCTGAAGAAAGTTAATACATTACATACAGGGAAAATAAAAAATGATAGTTAACTTCTTTATGCTGGTATCCAGTTTATTATGGATTTAGACGGTATAGGGCTAACTCTTGGGGAGGAGTTGTGGTTATGGAGATAATTCAAGTTTGATTTTCCTCAAGTAATATATCTTTTACTAATAGAGTTTCAGTTGCACATCAGAAGAGTTAGAGTAAAACTGTTTAAAATTGTATCAAAAATGATCAGAGAAAGCAGAATGGTAACAGGTTACAATCTGTTGTTTGTTCCGTTCTTCCAGTGTTTATTAGATTGAAATATAGTTACATGATTTCTTTTCTTATCTGAAGGACTCTTCAGATTCATTATGCCTTTCACAATTTATGTGCAAAACTAAGTTTTATGGTAAAAGTCAAAACCAGCAGTAAGATTTTTCCCAACCTCATTAGCACCCTTTCCTATTTCTTTGGCTCTCCTGTTCAGACTGGCCCTCAACAAAGAGACTGTAGGGAATGAAGTTTGTATTATGTGCTAGAGTTTAACAAACATGCTCCCCCTTTAATCAAGGCTTTAGAGGGTCTCTCCAAAATGTAGAGACTCAACTAAATTAAAATATTTGCATTCCCATGTTTTAATTAGAAAAGGGGAATGAGTTGTATAAATACCAATGTGCTGCTTTATGTGCTCGGTGCTGTTGCAACAAGACTTTTCTTTCAATTTTTTTTCCACATTTCAGGTTAAAACTGTATGCAGACGTCCAAGATCAGCTCCTGGTGAATGTGAATAAGAGTTTGTGGGAAGTAATGAGAACCTGCTCTGATGAAGAGGTAATACTGCATGAAGAGATAATGTTGTTTCTTACATAATGAAGAAGTAAGGGTAATTTATGTGTTTAAATAAAATAAGAACCAGAATGGTCACAGAACACCAGTAGGCAGGCAGGTGATACAAGGCAAAATATTTTCTGAATGGAAAACTGCTGTGAGAACTTCTAATATGTCTGGAGGATCCGAGGATATGTGCCCTTTAAAATATATTAAAGGGAATATGTTGTATAAAACAGAAAAACTTGATAATTCAAGTTGATAATTCAGGTTCGTTGAGGGCAGGAAAGAAAAGAGAAACTTTATAGGGGCCTAAGCAAACAGTGCAACTTTGGAAGGGAAAAATGAACTGCTCTTACTGTAGAGACTCTGTTGCTTCGTTGGTGGAGCAGAATTGGCCGTTAACTTAAATGTGTATTTAGTTCAGAAAGACATGTGATGTTGCAAGACGTAAACCAAACAGAAAATATGTGTCATTACACAAAAATAAAACTGCATGCTGGATTTGCAACATTTGCATTTAAAAAACAGAAGCAGTATAAAAGTATCCCAGACAGACTGGGAAGTCAGATAAAGAGATTCTGTTTTCTGTGGTTTTAATGTCAAGAATAAAGGATCTATTCAATGAAAATAGTCAAAATTGATAAAAGTATTTTTCATAGTTCAGAATTAGATTGATATGGGATATCACGGAGGCTAGGTTATTAACTAGATTCAGGAAGAACTACAGTTATGAACAATGAAAGCACCTAGAACCCTTAGCTGAGAATAACAAATTTGAAAGCTTATTAAGCAAATCTCTACACACTGCAATTAGCATGATACCACCTAGAGGAAAAAGGCAGATGGCAAACACTGTAGAAAAAAGCTTTTTGTACATTCCTCTGCAGCTTCTGGATTGACAGCTGCCAGAGAAAACATTGACCTGCATGATCTGTAGCTATGTTCTGTTAAAATGGGTTTTAAGTTTACTTGTTGTGGTCTGGGTTCTGCCTGGACTTCTGTGAGCAGTTCAGTTAGCCTCCTTAACCGAAATGGGACGTGTGTTCTGAATACATCTCGAACAACTGGAATGAGAGACATCTGATATGCTTAATGCTCTGGGTTTTTGTAAAAGCATCTCTTCGGTTATTTGTGCAGCCCCCTACCTGAGTAAAGACCTTGTTGGATCTTTGGAAAGAAAATCAGTTACTCTACTACGCGACTGTACTTGAATTTACAGGGATTGTCCCGCCTTAAATTTGATTTAATTTGCAAGTGTCATGTAATACTGCTAGTAGAGAAATGGGATATTGGGAGGAGCAGAGAAGGGAGAAAGAGTCTAAAAGGTCAATTGAACAATCTTTTGTTGTGCATTCCCAGTCACTTTCTCTTCTGTATTTTCCTTTTGTTGCAGCTGAAGAGCTTTGGAGCAGAATTGAACAAAATGAAATCCTATTTCGTCAAGGAGAGTAAAATCTTGGCTCACAATGAGAAAGCGGCATTGTACAGCAAATTGCTGCAGAGCGCGCAGGTAATGTGCCACAAGGCTGCAGGGCTTCAGCTTTTAAAAAAGGAACTTCTACCATATTTCGTCTGTCTTTGGCTGTCAAGTTTAGGAGCCTAATTATTGCATGTAAGTGTGCATGCTCTTGAAAGTTTCCTTCTTATTAAACGTACTTCCCTTTTTTTTATATGCAAATGTAAAGCACACGGGGACAGTGACTTTCTTGCACTTACACTATAGGAACTGCCTAAGGGTTTTGGCAATTAAAGTAGCAGTGAAAAATGGGAGTATTAAAGGAAATGCCATCAGAAATTTGCTCTTTATACTGTAGTAATGTCAGTATTAGTAACTAACAAGGAAATGCAGAGGTAATGCATTGTGATAGGTATCAGAAATTTGTATGTGTTAAAAGCTCTGTGAATTTATTTATTTCCATGTCTTATCTCATCCCTTCATTAGGAAAGACACACTGTTAAACATCTGGTACTTACCCATGGCTACTGCCTTAGTGTTTGTCAGTCTCCCTCTTCATTCTAATGACAGATTATATCAGCTTCTTTAATTAGTTTCTTAGCAAGCAAATATTCACATGGTGGTCCCAGAAGACAATTCAGCTTTTTAAAAAATGTCATTGAGTCGAGTACAATTTTCCCATCTTAGGAACAACATGGAAAGCTACAGTCAAGAATGGAGAAGCTGGATGAATTGATCAAGGAGGCTGAGAGCTGTCTTGTTGCTCTGGAAGATGGTATGTGTTTCCAAGCTGGTGATCAGTATGCCGATTTCTGTATTTTTTTGCACAGCCGCTCTTTAAATGATCAGTTCAAGATTTTGTGTTTAGTGGTTGCTTGGAATTTTACAATTCCTTTGTTACAAGTATTTCTTAGGCCTAAACACCTTCATTTGTGCCTGCAAACTTGTCTTGTGGGAATCACTCGCACATCATAGGAAGACTAGGAGTATATCTGAGCTGAAACACCAAATTATAATCGTAGCCTATGAACACATAAGCAAGCTGGCTAAATCTGCTAGCGCTAGCTGTACAGCTGCGGGCAGTACAGCTACGGGCAGCACGCAGTCCCGTGGCTGCAGAACCTGCAGCGATCCTGCAGGTAGGCAAGACGAAGCTTTGCACTCCAGGAATGTACCGTTTTCAGCATCGCAGCTGGATGCTCTAAAACTTGTTCAGCTGTATTCACGCAAGCTGCAGTCAGTACTTCGCATTGCTGCATAATGATGCTCTGTGTATTTTCCCTTCTTTCCTTCCAACTGGATTTTCTTCCAATGCCTTAACTAGAAATCAATTGCACAGTAGCAGCTTTGAAACCATGCAATAAAAGGAGTTTTCCTTGTTACCTGTTACTTTTTGAGGTTTTTTGTACATTTTTCTTAGTTAGCTTTGAAATACTAAGATTGATAGAACCCACAGACAAATAAAATGGAATCTAAGTATTGAATCTGGGAGTTCTGCAGACACCTGAATCATCTTTCCCGTAGATTCTGACTGGGAAGAATGGGAAGCAGACTGCAGTGATGAAATGGCAGAAGGGAAAAGCCAAGGGAAAGGTAATGGTACCAGCTGAATGGTTTTGTTTTTTAAATTCTGGAGAGGGTGATACCACCCCCACCCTGATATATTAATTCTGATAACCGATGCAAACACTACTGCTTTCTTTTCTGCATTGCATGTAGCTAATTACACAGATGTTAAGGTACGAAAAGGACTCTATTTCCCCTGGAAAAATGGAATTTAGAACTTGGTACAGTATGACTTGAAAAGTGTGTGCTGGCTATCATGTTCAGCACTTAAATTGTTCAATAATTACTGACCTTTGTTGACCGCATACCTATATCCAAGTAGGAGTATCAGCCATCAAGTTGAGATCTTTCAGATTGTTAAGAACAGTGACTGCAGAGCAAGTTAGGGCTGTCTTTGCTGCTCCTTTCTCTCATAGCTTTTTTCCCTTTCTCTTAGAATTTAAAAGCCTCAAAGCCCAAGAAGAGGATCTTCAAAGGTAAGATGTCAAAGAGGATTTTAAGACCTTAAATAACATGTTCACGTTCACATTTTAGAGGGTTGGTGTGTTTTTAACCGATGCGCTACATCTCATGTGGTTGGCGTATCTTTGCAGAGAGCTGTCAGACCTGGAGGCTGAGAATGAGCAAATGCTTGCTCAGATGAAACAGCTACAGGAAGAAGAAAAAAGCTGCCAGGAGCTCCTGGAGACATACGAGTAAGGAAAACACTTTCAGGTTTTATTTTTATCAGCTAGTTCTGTGGCTTCACATTTGTATATAAATGTTTTCGCTTTTGGTTTTCTTTGTCGTTTGAGTTGGGAAATCTTTGCATGCCAATCTCCTTGCAGCCTAAGATAAGCAATAAAGCCTCGGTGAGCTTCTGTGCGCGATGCACTGTTTTTCTATTAGCTACTTGGCAGTGATACTCTACGTTCAGTCTTTCTATATCCAACTCTCCTCCCATTCCAAAATCAACATTTATGTAAAATGAATAATATTATGCTGGCATTCCCAACAGATTCTTAGATTCTGTTGGAAAGGGAAAATTTTGTTGGTATATTATGTGGTAATAGCTGCAAGTGCACTTAATACTCTGATCTTTGTCCTTCAGGTAACTGTGGGGGTTGGTTGGTTGAAACTTAGGGTGATGGTGTTTTTTCCCCTCCTTTTTAGCTTCACTGAGTGGGAGATTACTGAATGGAGTGAACAGCAGGCAGTCTTTAATTTTCTTTATGATGCTATTGAACTCACAATTGTGTTTGGACCCCCACTAGGTAAGTCACAAAATTGCTAGGTTTCCGTTTTACCGATTTGAAAGGCTAAATAGTTACATAATAGAAATGTAAAGTTCCTACATGTGTGATCTGCTAAAAGGAAACAGAAAACGTACCACAGCAGGAGCGGGTAAGCTGAGAGGTGGCTTTGAATAACTCTGTCAGTGCTTTCTATGAAAATTCAGCAAAGTACGTAATGAATGGCTGCTTTTGAAGAGGAAGAGCTGTAACTCCAGACCTAAGTATGGAAATAACTACTGTTTGGGGTTTTTTCCCTTTTCTTCTCAGATGGTGATGATTTTGGTGAAGATCCTTCCAGACAGATAGTCAGCCTGAACTTTGAATCTCTCTTGGATGGTAAGATTTTTCGAGTAGGTTGAAAGTAGCTGCCCTGATAATCTGTTCTTGGGAGGACATCTGTAGATTTGTGGTTTATCTGCTAATGTATTACCGTATGGCTTTTCAAAGATTTCTGGGAACATGTTTTTCTTTTGTGTTACAGAGGAAAAAGCTCCACCCTCCTCATCTTTAGTCCAAAGACTCATCTTCCAGTTTATTGAAAGTCAAGGATGCTGGCAGGAAAAGTGTCCCACACTGTACTACTTGCCCCAGGTAATGTCCCAGGAAAAAAGGCTCTGGAAGAACATTAAATGTTTTCTGTCATAGAGAATAGGGCTGATACTGAGAACATAAGCGTCTTAATGAATCGATGCAGATCAAAATCCGCTTCCTGGGTACTCTGAGGTGAGAGGCGAAGTACCTGTCCCTGAAGGCAAGAGTCCTAAAAGCTGTGGTTTCTTCCTTGTTTGCTGCATTATTATCTGCCTGTCATATTGATTTTTTAAAATCTTTTTCTTCTGCTAGTAGAAAAAAAAGAATCAAGCTGAATGCCGTTCTGCTTCCTGAAGAATTAATGATTTAAATTGCCAAGCCAAACTTGGTGTTCCTGCGTGTCTGTGTATGCCTGTTTACAAAGCTGAAGGGAGAAACTTAGGGCAAAGAATGTGTACTTGTTGTTGTGCTTGCACAATTTCATTTTCACATCCGAGCAGTTAAACAACTTTTTTTTTTTTTGGTATACTTTCTTGGATAAACTGCATTTTCAAGTGTCACATAGTTTACCAGCCTGAGTGCCAATGTGATTGCTTTCATGATTGCCCACTTAGGTTCTTCATGATGTCTCTTTGGTGGTGAGTCGTTGCAAGATCTTAGGAGAGGAGATTGAATTTCTGGAGAGATGGGGTGGAAAATTTAATCTTCTGAAGACAGAGGTCGATGATACAAAGTGAGTAACTTCGGATGGAGTTTTCACCAGTCCTTCAGAGAGCGCCTGTAGATAATCAGGAACAAAACACTGAAATACTTTCAGTTTGGTTTTCTTGAAATTGAGATTTTTATGACACTATTTTTAACAACAACCTAATTTATTTTAATACAATTGCACTATAATATTCAAATGTGTGGAAATTAAGCTGTTCTTGGATTCAGCCAATTTCCATACTATCATATAACCTCTCCTTCCTTGCCGCTTTCCTGTTTCACTTGACTTTCACTTAAAGCTTTAGGCCAGAGTGTAACAATGCAAAGGAAACAGCCAAGAGTTTACCTGTAGCGTAATGCTTTGTTTCTTTTAATCTTCTATTTGTTTCAGCCAAGCAGAATCAGTTGCTAAAGGACAAATACGCTTAAGCTAAAGTTTCTTTTCTTTAGTTTTCATTTTCTCATACTACTTCTTGATTTTGTGTCATGTCCTAGTGGAACGGGATAAAATACGACTTCATCTTAACCTTCTGTTATCGATGTATATCCTTAACAAAGAAGTGCCCGGTTAAGCTTGCCCTGCATGCCTTGATGCTGTTCCCATTGGTGATTCTAATTTTGTAGTACCCTTTGCAAGAGTGGTGTTGTACTACGTGCCAAAAATTCCATAAAAGCTGTATTTAGTTAAGGCGACACAACAGACGCAACGTGGGCAGCCTGTGCTCAGGAAGTTGCACATTGCTGGAGATTTACCTGGAAAATACCTGGTTTATGCTTATTCTAGTTTACGCTATCCCAAAGCATCTGCTTCCTGGGTACTGCGTCATTGGTGTTATCCATATTTACAATAAAATTAATCTCTGGCCTTCCTGCACACCATCACAGGCAAGGATACTGTGCTGGATAGAAATCTGGCCTGACTTAAAGAGGGCTGGATTCGTGAAACAATCTTAGAACTCTGGAATTGAAAGTAAATCAATCCTACTTAAAACTTCAGAAAACTTTAGCTACCTAAGAATATTTTGTGAACTAGAAAACCGTTTTGATTATTACTCTAGATTCTCCCATAATTTTTGAAAGGTTCTGTGGATTATATGTGTACTGATGTTTTCTGTGAGGAAAGTTGGGGGTTTGTATTCTAACTCAGTATCAGAATGCTGCTAGTATTAGAGTGGAAAGGTTCTTTCAGCCTGGTTTGTGACCTGAGTGTTAGTCTGTGCTGGAACTCTTCAGAAGTTAGTGAGCTTGTTGCATCAATTACAACATTTGTTTTCACTTCTGGAACTTAATTCAAAGGTGGTAGCAGAACATTTGAATGTTTCATATTGATCTTTTTGTTTGTGTTTATTTTGCATACAGAGTGAAGCTTTTGTTCTCCGCTTCCGCAGCTTTTGCCAAGTTTGAATTGACGCTGTCTCTGTCTGCCGACTACCCATCTGCTTCACTGCCTTTTACTGTCCAAAAACAAATTGGGAATATTGGGTGAGTTGAACAGAGAGAACCAATCCATATGACTTAAGTTTCAAAGCGAGGGATGGGGAATTAAATGTGCCGTATCCTCTCAAACATGTGTGATAATTTCGAATTTTGTCTTTCCCAGGGAGGAGGAAATTTCTGCCGTTCTCTCCAGTGTACCAATTGGTTACCACTATCTGCGCAGAATAGTCAGCTTGATTCATCAGAATTTGCTCCAGGCTCCCAGATGATTCACTAGACCCACGTGCAGGACTGAAGAAGTCAGACTGGATATTCTTTGCTTTTGGTCTTGTAAGAATTCAAGCTGTCTCTCACCAGAGTGGGAGTGCTGTTAGCTACTCGGCTCTTTAGTAATCTTGTCGAATAATTGGTTGATATGGTGGATGCTTGGTGTAGGCCGCAAGTTTTTATAAAAGCAGAGGTCTCTAAAGGGGAGAAGGAAAAATGTCTTCTGTTTTGGATTTATCCAATCTGCCTTTTATTTTCTTTCAGTTACCAGTGGTCTTGCCCTCCTTGTAGATACAGTCTTTCCTAGAGTGGATATTCTTCTGACGTAACGTGTTCATTTTGTTCTGGGCTGATTTACAGAGCTCTAGTATGAAACAATGATGAGTATTTTCTAAATTAACATGACCGAAACTTACTTTCACTATCATTACTTCTGTGCTTTGTAGTATTTGAACATATCATATCACGTTTGATTTTTATCAGTTTCCTGGAACCCCTCCCAAAACACAGAAATTATAGTCCTGCTTCCGTTAACCAAATAATCTGTAATAATTAACCAGGTGGCCAAATTCAGAAATACTTTTGTCATGAAGACTAAAGACCCCTGTGCTTGACCATAGACTTTGCGGTGCAAGAGACTCAAAGCTGTCGGGTTCCATCTGTGGGATCCTCCCCAGCCGGGAGTTTGTTCTGATGTTCGGTGCCTCTGTCCAGTACAATCTCTCTCTCGGTTCTGGTACATCCTCTGACTTTGTAATGCGTTAGAATGTTAGTGAGGAGACCGAGCTATTGAAATGTAGGGGGTGGTATCTGTAATAACGCTGGTGCAGTCTAGATTGCTTTTGTATATATTGTATATATTATGTAGGTTGAGCTGTTGAACTGATCTAAGCTGGCTTGAGTTTATCGTGTAGAAGTGCCTACCATTTCTCCGCTGTCCACTCTGTAGGCAGATGGGAATTTTTGTATCTCTGTAAAATATGTTGAATTTAAAGATGTTTTCATGTGTTTAAGTGTTCATATTTTTGTTGTCTTTTTACAAAATTTCCTTCTATTTGGAAGGTGGAAGTTCATTAAATATTTGAATTATTGCTCTTCCGTCTTCAAGTTGTGATTATTGGCTGCTCTATCTAAACTTGTGACTGAAAATTTGCTGACTACTATTGAAATATCTTTGTTAGCTATGTGGGAGGACTCTTCGTAATACGAACTTGTTTGGGTTTTCTTGTTGGTTTTTTCCCTTGCGTTTCCTAGGGTTGGCTTTCTATGGCCTGGCTGTCGCAGAAGAATTTATTTTTCTTTTTTTAACTAGGAAAATAGTGCCTAAGCTGCAAATGACTCAGGTATTAGACCTGGAATTACTTTTAAATTTCCTAAGGTCGTTGCATCAGCATTATTAACCAGTAGAGGGTGCTGCGGCAGTACTTGAGGAGCATTCTCCAGCTCGGCCTGTTTTGTTTGGTTCAGTTTCCTTTCAGCATATTTACAAGCTAAATGGTAGCTATGAAGACTGAAGTAAGGTTTTGGTAAAGTTTATTATATTGCTCAGGGTATTGAATTAAAGTATCAGATGAAACAAAACAAACCAAAGCCATGCATTTGCAGTAGAAAAAGAGGATTTGGCAAAAAATAAGCAGTTTCAGTTTTCTATTTAATTTATATTTGTACTTGACGCTCTCATTTAAAATCCTCTCAGGGCATTAGGACTTAAAGATCATAACATCTGTCATCTATAGGACTTGATGTATTTCTCTTAAAATCTTCAGAGAGATAATGAAAAAACTATATTCTTTTGCAAGCCAGATTTTGATGAGAATGCCATTACTAAAGCTTTTCATACACAGTGCTTATTGTAACCATTGCTCAGTCTCAAAGCTGGATATATGATATTAGAGAACTCACTTCCTTCAACAATCCACTGCCATTCGTGGAGTAAAGCTCAGATTAGATCTCAGGTTAGGGCTGTACTGCTTTTAAGGATGGGGGGAAAGGTAAGGGAGAATAAATTAATTAGGTTTCAAGAATAAATTTACTTTTCTAGGAAAAAAAAAAAAGCCTATAGATGATGGTTCTTATGTTTGGTAATATAAAACTTGCAATGAAAGAATGAGCGCTATTGTGTTTTCATACTAATACAGTTGGAATGTTGTTTTGACTATGGCTTTCTTTAATGATTAATTTGTGGATATCAGTAATAGAGCACATTGTTTTACTGCATTTAATTTAAAGCACTTGTTCTTGTAAATTTGGAGATCATCCACGAGCACTTATGCCCCAGCATAAATGTGAATTCCAGGAGAACGTCCACCACATCCAAGTTCGAGTATGTTATGGGAAAAGACTTTTATGGTCCTTCAGTATTGCTAACTGAGCATCTTTCTGTATATGTAAATGCAAAATCCTGTTGTGATCACTGTTTTGTCTTAAATGCATATTAAATTCTTTAGCTCGTTGGCAAAAGGTTAAATAATGAGGACGCAAATTATTGTGCATTATTAGTAATACTCAGCTTTCATGTTCCCAACCTTAGTTTTCATGGGAAACATTCCAAAATCTGGAAGCTCCAAACAGCAACGTTTGATATCCCGGTGTTTCCAAGAACTAAGGGGAAAAAGACTTTCAAGTGGAAAATAATTTCTCAATAGGATACTTATACAAGATATGCCACTCTGAAGATCTAGCAGGTAAATTCAAATTAACCGTTAGATACAGAAGATTTAGTTACATGTTGCAGCTTAGGCTTGTACACAGGCTCATCTGCTTTAATTCTAGTAGCTTTTATTTGTGAAGCTTTATAATACACAGTGGTTGGATTTAAGTCAGTAGAGGGACCATAAAAAGTATTTCCTTGGGTATGAGATTCCAAAGTGCTCCCTGTAGTTCAGTTTATGGTGTGAACTTGGGATACCGAAATATACTTCAGCGTTCTATAGAGACTGATAAAGTTTCCTTTTGATATTCTTTTACGGAGAGTTGGCTCAGTTAAGTCGCTTGAAGTTGTCTTCAGGTTGATAACGGGATCTTAGGATTAAAACAGCCATCTTCTGCCAATGGTTGCAAATGGCTCTTAACGTTCTTTGACCTTGAAATGCCAATGGTCAGAGGATTCCGGTTATGGTTGCCGACAGCGCACTGTTCTGTCGGCTCCTGCCACTGGCTCAGCAAACTTCAGTCATGAGCATCACATACACGATATTCCAACGGCACGCCGACATCTTGAGCTGGACTGCCTTGTTTTTAAGAAGAAAATTAGGATTATTTTCTAAACACAACCTCTTTCTAAGTCTTTTTCCTCATTGCCTGCTGTATGACCTGTGACTGCAACTAACGTTCCATTTTTCTCTCACCTTGAAGCCTAGTTTTGGGAAGGAAGATTTCTGTGAAGAGACTCGTTGCTTGTTCTGAACCCCCCCGGCGTGGCTTTGTGGTGGTAAAACGCACTGTGCAAGTAGCGCTTACGTTCCCAACTCTACCATCTAAGCACCTCTGTGTTTTGAGTGTGTGCTGATGTGTTGTTACAGACACGCATACCCTGTCGGTTAATGCCCGGGGACCGTTTCCCGGGTGCGCGGCGTGCGTTAGGGCTGCGATGGTGTGTGCCTGCGTGCCGGCGCCGAGCTGGGAGCACACCCAAGGCTGCAGCCCGCGTTTGCTGGGCTCGGTGCTGCTGCAGGCTTTCTCCAGCTCTGCCGCAGCTCCTGTCACCCCGCTGCCCTCCAGGACGGCTTAGGGACCTTCCCTTCCCAAGGGATTCTCCTAGGATTCCTTTCAGCCTTGTACAACCAGTAAATAGCAAATCTCTCGCTTCCAGCCCACACGATCTCGTAGGAATGGACCCACAGAAGACTGGGGGATGGAACTGCAGGATTTCCCCCTCGGAGGCTGCGATGATCTCATTGGATTTGGGAACACTCCGCTACCGCAGGCTGGTCCCACCCTCCTTCCTCCGAAAAGCTGTGGATTCATCAGCCACTCTGTTACGATCCGAAGTGAGTAAAAACAGCCTTTAGCAGTGGAACCAAACACTTGTAGCTCACCTACCCCTCACCACGCGGAGATCTCCCAGCGTCCACACAGCGTCCTCTCTCTACAGCGGGGCAGGGCATGGGGCCTGCCAACAGCAGTCCGTAACCTCCGAGGACAGAACGGAAGTCCTGAGTCGGGACAAGCTTTTTTAATCGTTGTCTCTAATGACGGGGCAGTGCTGGATGCGAGCCGGCAGCCCGTCCTTCCCCAGCTGTTCACTGCGGCGGGGACCCTACAGAGGACTCAGTCGACGTCCTCTCAGCCACCCCCTGCTCACTCGCTCGCTCCTTGAGCTCTGAGGAGCAAGAGGGGAGCCAAACAATTTACGCCCTTGCACCCTGTGGGATAACGAGCTCTCGGGTAACGAGGCGTTGGCGCAATCGCCAGGGCCGGTAGGAAAGGGGCGCTTGTCTCCGGCGAGCGATTCCTGTCCAAACCTCCATCTCTTCCCACTCGATGGTGCCCACGTGCTGGAGGACAATTAATACCATAATTAGGCACGCTATGATGCGCGTTGCCTTACGCCCTCAGGGGGACAGACGGACAGAAGGTCTGCACCTTCATTTTCTTCTCTGCCACTGCGGACGCGGTGCGATGGTGTGTACCGCACCACGTGAAGCTCCGCTGGGCGGCCGCTCTGTCCACAGAGTCCCCTTTGCCTCTGTAACGTGCCTTTTTACGGCCCGCTCTGTTAAACCTCCTGCCCTTTGCCTGCGCCCGACCCTCCCTGTAGCTCGCCGGCACTAAATGGATTTAAATAAACATTTTAATGAAAAGCGTAAAAACTCCACAGGTGTTTCCAGCGCGCCCGGCCTGCAGCTATTTCCATTTGTTTCATGCATGGTGTTTTTGTGCATCACAGTTCTGCTACGTTTTGGTGCTAAGAAACAAAGCCGGGAGCAGGAGGGATTCCTTGTGCATTTGGGTCAGCTGAAGAAACGGAAAGCGCTGCCGAAACGCAGATTTTGCCTATTTCCCGTTACCCGTGCTGGCTGCACAAAAGCCCATCACACCCTGCTATTTTCCTCCCCAGGGTGGAAAAAAACTTTTCCTACGTGGAGGGAGGTGTCCTTGGGACGGCCCTGCTCCTCTCTCAGCGAAATTACTCCACGTTTGGTTATTTTAACAGATATTTTTTTTCTTTTTATAGGGGATGATATGAGTTTGGGTGGGTTTGTTTGTTTTTTTTTTTTATTTTTGTTAATTTATTTTTACGGAAACGCGGGAGGGGGAAACACAATGCTGCTGCCCGCTCACGAAAACGATCTGAGAGGGCAAAACCGGCTTTAAAGACAAACGGAAAATATGGAGCGCGGTGCCTTTAAGGCGCTGGGCGGGCGCGCCAAGCC
>NW_009650167.1:227692-242758 GCF_000708025.1 Charadrius vociferus | reverse complement strand
TCCGCCCTCCCGGGCGGCGGCGTTAGGAGGGAGGGCCTCGGGTCCCTTTCCAGCTCTATAAGGGACTGGCGTTTGTGGTTGCACCAGCCCGGTAGGCACAACCTAGGCTGGTCACCGACAGCCTCGTAGGCTGGTCACCGGCCCTCGGCACAACCGAGCTCGAGCATCCAGTGCCGGTTTCATGTAATAACATCTTCTAATGTGACCGCATAACCTTGCTAAAATAAGGCACTGATAATAGCAAGTTGACTATTGTACTCCAAAATACTGTGGAGCTCTCTGTTAAGCCTCTCTTATTATTTCTTACCAGGTAACACAGAGTTTGGGGTTTTTTTGTTTTCAGTGTTTAATACTACATAAGAAAGCACACAAAAGATATTTCTTACAGCACCTGCATACCACGAGCTAAGAGATATGGGAGGGGAGAAAGCCGTCATATACTACTTTGGATGATCTGTTAATGTATTTTGAAACAGTTTGCCCATATATGTTGTTTGAATGGTGTATGTGGCATCATAGAGTTAATTTGCTTTTCTTCCAGTGGGGCTGTAGCGAACACCTGGAGCGATGGCTATGCAGGCGCAGCTCGAAGCAAATGCAGATACGTCAGCAGAGGAAGAGAGCTTTGGACCACAGCTCATATCTAGGTTAGAGGTAGGTATGGAGGTAGCTCTAGGGTAAGCTTTCAAGTAATCTGTTAGTCTTTTTCCTTAAACACAAGCTGTACCTGAAAATTGTGTTGCTAAATTCTTTCTCGTGTTCTGTCAAAAAAAACCCAAACCAAACCAAACCCCCTGACGTGTTAACAGTTATGTTTTATGTTGTGTTGCCTTGCTGCATATCCTTTCCTAACATGTGTTGGTCACCTCCAGCATCTATTAAGCCAGACAGAGGGAAATATCTTCTGCCTGTTCTATGCCATCTATGTAGTTATTAGCTTATACAAACGTTACACTGGTAAAAGAACACTGATTTTTGTGGTTCTTTGTGTATAAGTGAGTAGGGAGGTAACCTTCAATAAGATGACCTGTAATAACACAGTTTAATCCCAATCGGATTAAGGCAATGGAAGGTATTCGGTGGAAGTTACATTAAGGTATTTGTGTCTTAGTGTGTCCTTTTTTCTCCCCCGCCTTTCAGCAATGTGGTATAAACGCAAATGATGTGAAGAAATTAGAAGAAGCTGGATTTCACACCGTTGAGGCTGTTGCTTATGCACCAAAGAAGGAGCTACTAAATATTAAGGGCATCAGCGAAGCCAAAGCTGACAAAATCTTGGTAAGAGTGTATGGAAAAGCTTTAACTCAAGATATTCAAGTAGCTTTATTTGTACTGGCTTGAAGTGTTCTGGTGATTTTGGAGTCTCCATTAATAATATGCTGAGAAGGGCAGTAAAGGTCATTGAGATATGACATGACTTTTGGTGAGAAGAGACAAAACCCATTAGGCCCAGCTTCAAGAAGTGACAAGGGAGGGTCTGTTAGAAACGTCTATAAAAATCGTGGAAGGTATGGAGAATATGACTCTTGCTTCTGGCTCGGTATTTCTCATGATAAGAAGGCTTACGATAAGCTGGAAGCTAAGAAAGTACTTTTTCATACAGGATGTAATTAAGTTATGGAACTTGTTATCCCAGGACATCATGGCCATCTGTAGCATAAATTGCCTTAAAAAGGGGCTCAGTGCAATGTTTGTGGGGTAGCGTTCAGATCAAGACTTGCTCCCTGAACCCAGAGGAGCTACTGGAGGGTCAGTCCCTTGTTCCTGGCGTGTTACACTCCCCCTAAGTGTCCGCTGCTGGCAGCTCTCGAGGCAGAGGATACTGCGTTATGAACGACTGGACTGACCCAGCACAGCCGTTCTTGTTATGTTCTTCTTAGGCACGTCAATTGTGTACCTCAGACAGGTATTCACCCTGAGACCCGGGGTGTACTTCTGGGGACTGGGAGTGAAGCCTGAGTTTAATCTGACAACATCTTCTAGTTCAGAATGTGGAGTTTCTGCCAAACTGGTTCTCATTTATCAAAATGTTTAACTCCAACACTTTTCTTACTTTGCACATTTATTCACTGTTAGGAAGACTGCATTCCTGATAGGCTGTATGCCCATCCTGAGTATTTCCAGTTTCACGGGGACAGAACTGAACTAAAAGGTGGGGGGGATGAGGAGGGGAAGATTTCCATAAAATATACAAAATGGCTGAAGCTTTTTCTTTGAGCAGAATTTCAGTTCTGTTCAGAGATACCAACGGATACACGGTCTATAAAATCTCTGCATCAAATTATATAGGTGCTTCTCCATTTCACAAAAATAGAAAATTACAGTATTAATTACTAGAGGGGGCAAGCGAGTGGGATGAATGCTCCTTGCACTGCTTAGTTTGATTTTCTTCAGGCTGAAGCAGCTAAGCTGGTTCCGATGGGTTTCACCACAGCAACGGAATTCCACCAGCGAAGGTCAGAGATCATCCAGATCACCACTGGGTCCAAAGAACTTGATAAACTTCTTCAAGGTAATAATTTTGTTTCTCTGTATTGATTAGCCTTCATCATCTGCTTTTTCTTCCGTGAACATGATCACTGCACAAAACACAAGGCACGAGTTGTGGTTGAACAAAAATGCTCTTGTATCACAATTGATTTTCTTGTAAAAGCTGTAGAAATAGTTTTAAAACCTTTTAGTCATGATGTAGTACCCAGAACTGTTCATTTTGGACATTTCTAGGTTATTCTAGTCTGTGACCTATTTCAAGAAAACGAAGCCAGGTATCATCTCCCCATTCCTACTTGTGATCAAAAAATCAAAACAAGTTGTTTCCACTTTTCAGCACTTTCAGAAATACACTTTTCTAAACTTCTTATCTGCAACATGAACAAACCTCAGTATGAAAATCAGGTTTTCCAATTAGGGTTTTGAAACTTCTAACCAAAGTAAGTTTTTAACTGACTCTCTGTAAACATAATACTTTATACACAGTCTTTGTTTGAATTATGTGACCTTTTAAAAATTATTTTATTATTGTTATTTTCCCTTTAGGAGGAATAGAAACAGGGTCCATAACAGAGTTATTCGGGGAGTTTCGTACTGGAAAAACACAGTTGTGTCATACCCTGGCAGTAACCTGTCAAGTGAGTAGTCTACTTTACTAAAATCATTCAGAGAATGATTTTATTCAGAGAACAGAGCTTTTGGATATTTGCTACTTTGTGCACTTTTCTCAACCAATACAAATGTGCTGCATATAAACAGCTGCACAGAACGTGAGTATTTGCGGCACCCGTGGCTGTACTGTCGGCTTTCTAGGATCTTTTGTTTCGTGCTTAATCTGCCTACTAGGATGATGTTAGCAGCAATTAAGTTTGTGATACTTTTTGTCTGTGTCACACGTTCTGTAGCTTTTCTTTTTTTCCCCTCATCAGTATCCTGACAACAAAATGTAAGACGTTAGCCTTGTAGCATAATTCTAGGTCTTAAATGCAGAGAAGCATTTGATCTCTCTTCAGGTGCTCTAGGCTGCAGAGAACCTTTCTTATCACCAAGAGTGTTGAAAAGAGAAAAAACAGTGTTGGGTTCCGTGAGTTTCCTTGACTAGCTGCTTTTTATTTCCTAATGTGTCCTGACCTTACTTCCCTTTACCTTTGCGAAAGCCTTCAGCTGGCTCTTGCTATCAAATAGCAGATCAGTTCGTAGGAACCTTTTTTCTAATCTTAGCTTAAAGAAATAGTAGCGTTTATTGCTTTCTAGAGGTTGCTATTTCAGAGACTTTGGGCTTAATTTGATCATTTAGTTAATACCCTCATGCACCTAAACTTACCAGCTCCAAGTTAAGCACCTGTCCTCCGATGCAGGCATCAGAGATTGAAAGCGGGAGTCTTTCTTCTCGCTTTTCCCAGATAAATGTGACTTTAATCACAATAGCTTGGTATGTTATTTATTGTATGATGTCAGTTGAGGGCATAAGGCAGTAACCAGACTATTTGTTGATACTTTATTTCATGTTAACTCATTTGCTTTCCTTTAGCTTCCCATTGACCGAGGGGGTGGAGAAGGAAAAGCTATGTACATTGACACAGAAGGGACCTTTCGTCCAGAACGTCTTCTTGCTGTGGCTGAAAGGTCTGTACTTAGGGCGAGAAGTAAACTAGCATTAGTTGAAGAAAGGAGTACCTTTGCTCATGGGACAATTTAGTTACTTAATGAGGATCCCTGTGTAAATCACACAAGTAAATTCGTGGGGCTGCTGCAGTAAGAACTGCCCCTAAAAAACCCAACCAAACAAAACCCCTTCTGTTTTGTAGTTGTCTGCCTACCTACAGGCACGTTAGACAGCTTCATTGGCTGTATTATAAACAAAGGTTCTAGTTTTACTTGGATACGACAGTAGCTAACATCGTTGTCCCCGGGAATACGTCATCTTCACTTCTTCCTGGTTTCTCTTTCCAATTGAGTTTTACTGTTAGTGAAATACATTCAATGATTTTTCTTAAATTCCACCAATAGCATTACCTTGAAACAAAGTTTCTTTTGTAAAAAGGTTATCACAACGGCAACCAGAAAGTTTTTGTTAGGAAATACGAGGGCATCCACTGACCAGTTGAAAAGCTGTTCTCTCATCTCCTGTCTCTGCCTCAGAATGTTCTGGCGTATGTTTTTATACCAATTGGAAAATAAAACTTAATTACCCAGATAAAAATTTGGCTGTCTACACAGAGATTCTGGTTAGACGTAAAAGCCTGGTTCTGTACATTAGAAAAAGGAGCTGCTCTGGTCTTGTGATTCTTTAGGCTTTCTCAAAATTAAAACTGCTTCTGTGGGGCTTAATTTTCCATGTTTGTTGTTTCAATTAAATAGCAAGGTATATATGCGACTTCAGGGAACTTGGGTTGAAGTATTTATTTACCTTGCAGTGTTTATCATTTGCTGAAATTGTGTCAGCTTGAACACAAAAGAAGCCCAACACTTTGGGAAGGGATGTGAGGCACATCACACCTGACTGAAGTAGGAGAGGAATTTTGAGGATGCAGAATGCAACTATTCAGATTGGAATTTGGGCCTAAGTTTCAGATGAGCAATTTCAGTGATATGAGAGCTTTAAAAAATAATTCCACCGGGGTACTGATTAGAATTTTCGTGTCAGTAAGCTGTGCGCTTTCTTCTGCAAGTAATCGGGTGACAAACATTGATTGTTTCTAAGCTGCAAGCCAGAATCGCACAGCAAGGCTGGGCTGATTTGAATACAGCGGCTCAGCTGTTCTCCAAAGAGAAAATCAGTTGGCCTGTTTTCTACTTTTACTTTTTTTAGCTTTTGCTAGTCTGATTTAGGTTCATAGTTTTTCCAGCTGCACGCGTGGGGTTTTATAAAAAACATTTTTAAAACTTTTCTACAAATTTCCTAGCTTAAAAAGCAACTGCCCTTTTTTTTTGCCGTGCATTTGCAGAAGCAAGACTTAACTGTCAAGTGACTGCGTTTCCTTCAAGCAGCCTTCAAGTATACTTCAAGGCCTGGCCTGTCATAATGGATGTTTTCTCTGAAGTTTCTTTGGTTTTACCCTTTGTTATTACATAGCATCTATTTTTTTTCATGGAGTTATTTTTTTGCCAAGCCCCATGTGACCTGTTAGGCAAACCCTTATGCTGATTCCACAGTACGTCTGCTTTGTAGTATCTTGCCGCATAGCTAGCGGTCTCTATGGGCCAGAAACTTGAGTTTTAATTCGGTTTAATGAGGGTTGATTCTGTGCCACTGCAGGCGGTCCTGCCATCCCTTTTGCCCCACGGTGTTGGCATTAGTGGCTGTGGGGCTGTGGGCTGCAGCAGAGCGGTGGTTCACGTGGTTCGCTGCAGGGCAGCATGAACCGCTGGTGCTGGAGCGAAGGAGGGGAGCAGCTGGAAACGGGGAGGATGAAAGGGCAGGACTGCTGCTTTTTAGTAGCACCTCAGACTTACGAGGTAAGGCCAGTATTTATGGGCCTTTCCATGACTGTAGGTAGAAAAAAATCAAATAAGATTTCATACCAAAGCGATACGACATGCTAGCCCACAAGAGGCGCTTCCTTTTCTTTATAGAGGGAGATGAGCTAATCGACATGCCATCCTAAATGAGTGAAGTATGGGCAAGTTATTGAAAAATGGTAAGCTGGAGATCTGGGTCAGGACTGGATTTGGATGATTTGTTACTGAAAGTAAAAAAAAAAAAATATCATCTTTGGACAACATTGTACATGGGTCCTGGAGGTTAATTTGACAGATGTTCTCTGTGGAAACATCTGGTATTGCTATTCTTCCCTTCTCTCTCTGCTGCTACTCTCTCCCCACAGCTATTGTGTAATTGTCCCTCTGCAGGAGTAATTTCCCTCACTTGTTTGCTACTGGAAGGGAATGTGCGCTTCCTAATCAGCTGGGGACAATTCCAACTAAACCCCGTCAACTCTCTTTGAAGGTGATTTGATCTAACCCTGCTGGTTTCTCCTGCAGCAAGAAGGAGGACTGCTGCCGTATTGCCTGTCACCAATGGATATTTGGCAACAAGCACCTCTTGGGCACTGATGGGAAAGGGAAATGATGTTTGCAGTGGTCATAGGTACCTCTGTAAGAGGGTATCTGTGCGTGGCTGTACGCAGAGAGTACTTCTTCCAGTCAGGTCCATCCCTTCCTATGCTGAGCTGTACACTGGTTCATCCCGTTATACACTGAGCGTGACGTCTGTGGTATGGAATATTCCTTTGGCCGCCTTGTCCTGTCTCTGCTCCCTCTCGGCTTCTGTGGGAACGTGAAAAAGTCCTTGACTAATGTAAACATTGCTTAGCAGCAGCTAAAGCCATGGGTGTTATCAGCATTATTCCCATACAAAATCCAAAACACAGCAGCTGCTCGGAAGAGAATTCACTCTCGCAGCTGACAGCAGGACAGGTCCGCAAAAGGCAGCAAGAAAGGGGTTTAGTGTCGGTATGGCCAAACCTTAGAACAGGTTGCCCGGAGGGGTTGTGGAGACTCTGTCCTCGAAGATGTTCAAAACCCGCCTGGACACAGCCCTGAGCAACCTGCTGCAGCTGATCCCGCTTTGCGCAGCAGGGGCGGCCTGGGTGATCCCCAGAGGTCCCTTCCAACTTCAGAGAGCCTGGGCTTCTGTGAGACGTGCTGTAGCGGGACATGAAAAATGAGAGCAAATCACCTACATTCTCTCTCATCGGAAAAATATTGCAGTTCATCAGATTCCAAGGGATTTCTCCGAGTGCCATATAAATCATTGAAATACAAGCCGTTGAATGTAAATACCTTTTTTATTTTGGTAGTAAAATACAGACAGAGGTATTGCAGGTGGAAGGCTGTTTCTCGCTGTTTTTTATTAGCAATATCCTGCTTTCAGAATATTCTGCTCCGGAACGGGAGCTTTCCTTGCTTGTGGTTTTATTTTGAGGAAAGTGTTGGGTGTTCCACTTTACTATTGTTCCTAGGTAGGAAAATATTCTTTAAAATTGGTTCCGATTATTCTGTTCTCTTTTCATCATCAAGTTGGGTTGCATTTTTTTGCTGCCTGTTCTTATCCAAGACTCTCCCAGGAATGCGAATTTCTATTCCAGTCTTTAGGTGAAGCTGCTAGGTAACCCCTAATGATGAAGTTGTCACTTTAAGATTTTGATTTCTTCCTTCACTGAATTCTCCAGGTACGGCTTATCTGGCAGCGATGTCCTCGATAACGTGGCGTACGCTCGAGGCTTTAACACAGACCACCAGACGCAGCTCCTGTATCAGGCGTCCGCCATGATGGCCGAATCACGGTAATAAGGCTGATTGAGGTGCAGTGGGTTTTGTGCTGATAGATGTTCATGTTACAGAGCTGCCGGTAGCTGATGAGCAAATGCAAGTGAAGCATAGATTACAAAATTGGCAGGTGCCAAAGTAAATGCTTACTTCAGAAGTTAACTCTTTGGCGATGTGCTTGCTTGCTTTCAGTGCTTAGCTCCATTAGGTTTTGCTGTTCTCAAACTGGATGACGCTTCGGCGCGTCCCAGTAATAAGCCTGGTGGATGAGCAGCCAGGCGGCAGTTCGTACCTCCCGCTGCTGAAACGCTGGGCGGCAGCGACTGACCTGAACTGCGACAGCTGATGGTATTTTACAAAGAACAAGTGTCAGCCTGAGAAATGCTCTTAAAGATCAGTTTATAATTGCTTTCAGAAGTAGAGTGTTGATCTAGAGCGTGCCAAGCGCTGAAGAAACCTGTGCAGACAGCTTGAGTTTGAAACTAAGGTTTACGGGCCCCTTTAGAGGGAAGGAGGTGGTGGTATGACGTGTACGGGAACCTGTCCACAGAAAACAAATTCTGTGCTAGTTTATTTATAAGAGTACAATAAATCATGCGGCAACTTTCTTTGGGTTTACTGGGGTTTATTGCGTGGTTGGGAGTCTGAACATCACACATCAAGTCAGTGTTGTTAAAAAGAGTAATTCTGCCAACTGGCAGGTGGAGAGGAGCTTACATCCGCGTCTGTGTGCAGCCTGACAGCTCGCGGGGCACTGCCACGCTGCAGCAGAGGCGGTATTCCTGCCTGGGAACGCTGATGAGAACCTCGTGCTTGTCTTCTCCAGATACGCGCTGCTGATAGTGGACAGTGCCACAGCCCTTTATCGGACAGATTACTCGGGGCGAGGTGAGCTGTCAGCGAGACAGATGCATCTGGCCAGATTTCTGCGTATGCTTCTTCGGCTTGCAGATGAGGTAAACTCTGAACCTTGCTTTATTCTCTGGTGATCGCTTTTCTTTCTCTTGTAAAGCTGAGCAATTTCGTACAAACGGCGCTCTGCCCACTCAGTGCCTGCTTCCATTTTGGCGAGAGAGGCGTGACAGAGTGGTTGGGGACGGCAGAGGACAGCAGAAGTGCTTGTATGGCTCTCTTTTTCTTTCTCTTCGTTAATTCCTTTGTTCGGATTGTGGTAAATAAATGCATTTTGGTGTGTTGCTTTTCTCCTTACAGTTTGGTGTGGCGGTTGTGATCACCAACCAAGTGGTAGCACAAGTAGATGGAGCTGCCATGTTCGCTGCAGATCCCAAGAAACCGATTGGAGGAAATATCATAGCACATGCTTCCACCACAAGGTGAGAGAACAGATTGCCGTCTTCCGTTAGCCTTGTTTCGGAAGATTTTAGGAAACTAGCTCAGTGCCTTTGTGTTCTGAGTTTCTACATAGTCTGTCAATGGCAGGTCCAGCCCGCTTCTCAACAAATGAATGCCACGCTGAGCACTCGTTGACCAGCGGTAAAATCAACGCAATGTTTTCAGAAGTTCTTACAGCTCCGCGGTGTGCTGTGTTCATGTACTAACGTAATGTTTTAATGATTATGGTAACGATTTACAGAACGTAGGCTGTACACCCTTACCTGGTTTGTTTCCTTCTCCCTCTTTAGACTGTACCTGCGAAAAGGCCGAGGTGAAACCAGAATATGTAAAATCTACGACTCTCCTTGCCTTCCTGAGGCGGAAGCAATGTTTGCCATTAACGCCGATGGAGTGGGAGATGCTAAAGACTGAGGAGTCCCTTTCATTTCCCGTGTAACCCGAGGCTCGGGGCCCGGAAAGGACTCCTTTCTTCGCGGCACCTTACAGACGCTTTCCCAACGCAGCTGCTCTCCAGAAGCTGGCAGAGGAACCCGCTGTATTTCAGCACACGAGTCCACCAGGTGAATACACTTTGAGACACGTCTCGAGGTGTTGCTTGGAAGAGATCTGTCCTCTCGGGCTTTCCTCACGTGTTAGAGTAACGTGGTTTCTTGAGAGCGTTTTGAGAGGACCGTAGCCTTTGTGTCGCTCCAGCTGGCTCCTACGGGTGGACGTAGTGCAGTAATCTAAGAGTATGTGGCCATTGTTCATAACTTGGTGAATTTGACGTAGCTTTGATGGGTTTGCCAAATAAGAAAAGCGGGGACTTAAATATTTAATGGGTTGCTTTAATTATCAAATAAAGCAGAGTGGTGTTCCACGACGAGAATTTGAGGATATTGCTGGGATTGGCGATGATCACAATCCCTAGCCTTTATGTTAATTTGGTTTTGGATGCTGTCATGTGCTGGGTTTGGGGAACTGTTCCTTTACATTTCAATTACATTTTTTGTATTTCATTAAATTTCTGTGGAAATCTGCTTTTAATAAAAAGGACTGTGAAAATACTGACGACACTACAGGTTTCTGGGATTCAGCCAGGCGTTAATTCAGACCGAGACGTTTTTTTATCTGCAGGTATGAAGAAGGTGCAGAGATCTTCAATGAGTCTCGGTCGCGTTTTTTTTTTCCTCCTAACACTAACAAAACGCACCATCCCCTTGATTTGAGATGTGCAGCGCAGCTGTGCTCCAAGTGCCCCGTCAATGCCTTCTAAGAGTTTTTGAGGTTAAAAAGGTTCTTTTATATGATGCCATATTTTTGTATAAGCTGTGCTATTGTGAACTACTCTGAACTCGATTAAAGAGAGTAATATCATAGTGGTGGCTGGCAGCACAAAATGTTTCCCTCGTTCTTGGGCACAATTTTTCTGGGACAAATAATGAAGAATAGGTGCGGCGGGATGCGGGCGAGCAGGCGTGGGCTGCCGTTACTCAGGTACATAAACGCTTCTGCGCTGACCACAGAGCCTCCTGAGACGGTGAGTTGTCTGCCGTCCCGTTTATAGCCGAATGCCTCCGTTCTCACACCCCGCAGAGCCACGGCCTGTCTGCCGCTCCTGTGGGGAAGGTGTGCACAAAAGGCCACCGCTCTCACCGTTGCCTGCAGCTGAGTTCCAAGAATCATGTTTACTTGGGGATTAAACCGGGGTGGAACTCATCCGTAAGGAACTGAGATGTTCGGTCCCTTTAGCAGCAGAGGTTTGGCGCTTGCTTGTTGCTCGCGTGTGTAGCTGTTGCCCGACGTTGCTGTTGTCTGACATCCCCAATTCTAAGATCCTGTTTTTGGCTAAAGTACACTGGACATGGATGGTGTTGGCTGAAAGCTTTGGCGACTGGGGCCTGACCCTTCTGGGAGGGTGTGGAAACCAGCAAAGACTGGGCTGTCCTCAGGAGCGAGGCGAGAGTAAGAGGAAATGTTATGCCCTGTCAAAAACCAGTCTCCATTCAGTGAATTTCTGACCTTTCCGGGTGCGAGAGGCCAGACCTGACGTTTGGCAGAAGGTGGTCTCCGAAAGGAAAGGTGTCCCCCTACCCTTGCAGAAGGGGACCCCCGCCTGCGCGGGAGCCAGCGAAGAGAGAAACGGGTCAAAGGAAGGCCGGGGGCTGTGGGACGCGCCAGGGGCTGTGGGACGCGCCGGACACAGGGGGGTAAAGCGGAGCCCGAGGCAGCACCGAGAGCGGGGGAGATGTGGCTCAGAGAGCGGCGGAGACGACACGGACATGGGAGATCCAAGCTCCGGCGTCTGCTCCTTTGCAGTGCTTTCTTTAACGTGACTGTGTGTAGCACAGCTTCTGTTGCCCCCCGTATAACACAGAACATTGAAACCTCCTTTCAAATTGCAGATGGGGTGTAAAGGATCTGAACGCCAACTTTTAAAAGGCTGAAAAAAATTCCGGGAGGAGAAAAGGAGCGCCGCCTCTGTGCTGTAGCGCGGCACGCCGGCATCGACTGTGTGGGGACGGGCGCCGTTCCCACCTCCCGCGCGTGGCAGAGGGCAGCAGCTCTTTAGCAGGAAGGTTTGAAACGCCGCAGCGCGCGCTCTGCTGGGGCTCCCCGAAACCGGCCGCGCTGGGGGGTGTTCTGCTGTTCAGACCCCGCTTTGTAAACACCTACATGTGGCTTGGCACCGTTTAGGTATCAGTGACACTTCAGGGACGATGGAACGGTGTTTTATTGCTCTCGGCTACACCAAAAATAAAAATCTCGTGTTTGTTGTCTGCTCTGTTGTTTCTCTTCGGTGCCCTTTGTGGAGAGGGAGTTTTGCTGTGCCTGTGCCATCCTCCTCTGCTGTTTGCATCGCTTCGTACGCAAATGCTGCACAACTCTCTCAAACAGCCTTTTTTTTAATTTTTTTTTCCCCCCTTTCCAAAGTCTGCTCAGGGCTCTGAGCAGCTGAAACGGCCCCCGCAGCCCTCTCTGTTCACGCAGTGCCCGGCACGGACGCGGGCGTTCCCCGGCGACTGCACACGTCCCCGGGCCGGCGGAGAGCTCTGGAACCGCCCGGGGAGAGAAGGGCCCGAAACTCGGAGGTCTTTGTTCCCCCTCCCTGAGCTCCCACACGGCTTAGGCTGCGAACTGGGGGGGGGCGGGGAGGGGTTGGCTGGTTTGTTTTAACACAAGAACCTTTTTTGAAAGGGCTTTCTCAAGTCGTCTTATGACATCCCCGTAGCAGCTGCGCGGGCAAGTATTTCTGCAGAGGGTTGAAGTTGCTTACGACGTGATGCTATGAAACGCTCATTAACTAAGCTTAGTGCCGACATTGCTTTAACCTCAGGGAGGTGTAATTAATATTCCTTTCGTAAACATTTTTTCCTGCTGCCTCCTTGAAGTATTTCTCTCAACGTTTCCCCAAACGTCCCTCTCGAGGCAGCGCTCTGTGATGCGGAGCTGTACTCGCTTTTCCAGTCGGAAGTGGTTTTGCGGCGCTCCATCTCGCCTGCGGCCAACCGCCCTCCGCCGCGCTTCAGCCCCCGTCCGGGGGGGAGAGGGGACTTTCATGCCTGCCCGTCCTGCTGCCCCGCGGTTGGCAGGGGCCGGCGTTGCTTGTAGCCGCACAATTTGCGGTTTTGTACACAAATTAAGTCCCCTCCTCGTACAAACGCACGGCGCAGCGTCGGCAAGGAGCAGAGCGCACGAGAGTGGTGGGAAACACTCCCGTGTCGGCCCGGGGGGAGGACGGCCGCGTCACACCGTAGCGCCGTGTGTGTGGCCGGTGAGTTTTCCCACCTACTCAGCTTTAGGAGCCAACGCTGGTTTTTCCCGGCTGCCGGGGCGGGGGTGCAAGTGCGGAGCGTTCTGACGTCTGCGTTTTCCCCCCCGCGAGCCGCGGTGGCTGCGGCAGCCTGGCGGGGCGAGCGGGGACAGCCCGGCCCGGGGGACGAGTGCCCGAAGTCTAAGGTCACACTGACCATACAGAATGGTTTCGGTGGGAAGGGACCTCAAAGACCACCTAGTTCCCACCCGCCCTGCCATAACGCGGTTATTTTCACTGCGTGACCCGAGTTAATTAATCTACACAAACTTGTGCTGGAGTTCAGCGTCCCGCTGCGCGCCGCGGCCACTGGCGTGCGTTCGTCCCACGGCGTCGGCTTTCCTCGTGCGATGGATGCACTGAAACGCGGCTTTCGTGGCCCCTCCTTCGGCCGCACAGCTCTGCCCCCACACTCGACAGAACAGAGAGGACACACCGGCGATGCCAACGACCACGCGCGACCTGCTGCTTCCCCTCGGCACGGCTTCAGCCTTCGTTTTCAGGAGAAACTTTAAAATAGGAATCGGTTTCTCTGTGCCGTAGAGTGACATCGTTCTTCGCTCTGTCGGTCTCAAGCGGGCTCTGTCCTCTCCTGGGAAAGGCAGAAAACTCTGGCGGGGGAGTGTTGAAGGGGTCTCGGGGAGGCGCAACGGGAGAACTCGGAGGTGGTGGGTCTCCACACTGCAAGACTTCAAATTTCCCTTAAAATTCCCGGGGATGCAGCAGCCGCAGGGGACGCTCCCCTCGGACCCCCACCGCACAGCTCAGAGTGACGCTGACCGTCTTTTCCTCCTTACAACCTCCTTCGCGCCCGCCCCGCGTCCCCTTTTGGGCACATCTCACCTGGTTTTCAGCCGCGTGACCTGGAGGGACGCGATGGAGAGGGCCGCATCTCTGCCTGTCCTGGTTCGAGGACCACCACAGTGCCGAAGGTGTGTATCTGGGGGGGTAAATGGGGGGACACACACACACACACCCCCCACACCCCCCACGACGATGACGACCAGCGGGTGGTGGGTCTCCCCGGGGCTCTGTGGGGCTCTGTGACCCCACACGGTGAGAAATCCCCCGCGGAGCGGTGTGGACTGAGGCCAGATAACGTGTCAGCCGACCAGGGAGAGGAAATGAGATCTCACAACACACTTATTTTTCCAAACATGTTTTTAATTTCGAGAAGAACCCCTCTCCTCCCGTCTGACCCTGTGGATTTTTGGCATTGAACGCGTCTGCGTTTGCTGTTCTGGTCAGAGTTCGTAGGCGGCCGTCAGCCCGAGGGGCTCCGTTCGCTTCAGGGTTGTGGTTTCGGGGTGTTTTTTTGCTTCTCTGATTGATTCCCTAACCGTCCCCTCTATTCATTTTTCTATTTGTCTTGTCCCGGCGCCAAAGCGCTCCGCTGGCAGCGGGGATCTGCGCAGCCTGACCTCCGCCGGCACCGCCGACGGCCTTTCATACCCCGCGCAGCGCCGCCGTTGCGTGGCGGTGAAAAATACCTGAAAATTTTCTGAAAACGCCGTTTCCGAAGAGACGAGTGCCCCCGTGGGCAGGCGGGGCGCTGCGGGGAGGGGAGAGCGGTCGGGGGCGGCCGCTGCAAAGGCAACGCCACCCCGTCCCCTTCTGCAGCCCTCTGCCTCGGCGGCGGCACCAAAAACTCCACGGTTGAGTAGTTACATGACGGGGAAAGCACACAGGCGTGCCCAAGGCCGGGGCCGGCGGTGGTCTTCAGCTCATCGGCATCTTACTGGGGGGGCTGGTGCGGGGGGAGCAGCTGAACGGCAGCTCCAGACGGCGGATGCAGAAGTGGGATAATATCTCGTTGGCGATGCCGAAAGGGGGAACATCGTTCTTCCTCCTCCTAAAGGAGATCCCTCAATTAGCAAAAGCAGAAGGGCAAAGAAAAAAGCAATTAGAGTCTGTACGTGGCCGACGTCGATGACGAGGTGCGGAGCCGGCCGGGTGGCGGGTGCCCGGGAGGGGGCACAGCACCCCAAGTGGGGGCGATGGGACCCGTCCCCCCATCCCGCCCCGTCCAGGGCACCCCAAAAGCTCCGACACGTGTCCCGGGGCGGGAGGACACGAAGTGGTGGCAATCATAAGGTGCCCCCGACACCTTAACGAAGCAGCCCCAAGTGCCACCCCGCTGGTGGCGGGGCTTGGGG
>NW_009650167.1:227171-227463 GCF_000708025.1 Charadrius vociferus | reverse complement strand
AGGGGACACGGGGGGAGAGGACACGGGGAGGGGACATGGGGAGGAGAGGACATGCGGAGGGGACACGGGGAGAGGACACGGGGGCTGCGCTCAGCCGGGCTGGAGCTGAGGAGGGGATGTGCTCCTGGTTTCTTCTGGACACCTCCAGGCAGGGCATATTTGGGATATTTCGCAGGAATATTCGCAGGAATATTTGGGAGCCGGGCGAAGCAGTGGGATTTCTGACCCAACCCTTTCCCAGGAACTTTTCCAAAGGAATTTAGAGTGGGGGGAAAAAACCACAACCCCAACC
>NW_009650167.1:226015-227016 GCF_000708025.1 Charadrius vociferus | reverse complement strand
CCTCAGCGCTCTGCGGGTGTACCCGTCCCAGCGCCGCCGTCCCGCGCAATTAACAGCAGTAACACGTTTTTGTCTAATGAATCAGAGCAGACCCCACCGCCCCGCCAGCGGGAGAGCCGCCCAGAGCGGACCCTGCGGCAAAGGGCTGCCGGCGCTGCCCCCTGCCCAGAGCCTATTGGCGACCCCAGCGGCCAGTCCTGCCAAAAAAAAGTCGGGAGATTTAACATTTTCGCTTACATTGTTGGTTTTTCTCGACGAGAATTCCCTGGCTACGCTGGAATAAAAATCTCCGATGCATTTAGAGTGACAGGGGACTCGGGTACACGGGCTGAGTTGGGCACTTGCATCCCTATGGGAAAAACACATCCTCTCTCCCACCCATTGATAATTATAACCTAAAAAAACGACATTAAAAAACCAAATTTTTTAAAAAATTAAGTACATAAAATGAAATAAAAACATTTCAAAAATCAGTATTACTGGAGGTCATGATTGTTATCATCTGTATTCTCATATTAATGAAATTGTTATCCTTATTCCCTCGCTTGTCGCCCCCCCGGCCATCCCAAGTGAAAACCATTGTGATTCTACGATGTCCCTCTTTTTTTCCATCCCCGTTTCTGGGCCGGAGCCGCGACCTTCCTCCAATGAAATAAAAACATTTCAAAAATCAGTATTACTGGAGGTCATGATTGTTATCATCTGTATTCTCATATTAATGAAATTGTTATCCTTATTCCCTCGCTTGTCGCCCCCCCGGCCATCCCAAGTGAAAACCATTGTGATTCTACGATGTCCCTCTTTTTTTCCATCCCCGTTTCTGGGCCGGAGCCGCGACCTTCCTCCCGCCCTCCCCGCAGGTTTCCAACACCCGCTCCGGGTCCCCATTTGCTGAAGGTGAAAAAAAAACCCAACCAAAACCCCCCCATGTGAGATTTTTTTCCCCGTTTCATTTCCGAGGAATCCGTTTGAAGGACTAACCGCCGGGGTTTGCGCCCCCT
>NW_009650167.1:223783-225733 GCF_000708025.1 Charadrius vociferus | reverse complement strand
AGCCCATCCAAATCCAAATTCCCCCCCCCAAAAATAACATTTACATGTTTATATATTGCACGTTTCTTTATTTACGTATTGTATTTATATATTTATGCGTCATATTTATCTATTTATGCATTGTGTTTATATATTTATGTATGGTGTTTCTATATTTATGTCTCTATTTCTGTGTTTGTAGATCTCCGTCTGTATATATTTACGCACCTGTAGGGTGATGTATCAGTTCTTGCGCCGCGGGCAGAGCCGCCCGCAGGTCCCCTCGCCGCCCAGCGGGGACGTGGAGCCGCCGCTTCCGACCCGATCTGCGGCGCTGGGCCAGAGACGGGGGGGAAAAAAAAAAAATAAATATATATATAGTCGTAGAGAGTTATACCATAACCATTTTCAGACTAACTGCTGCTCTTCTGCACAATGATTTCTCTATCTATGTAAGTGCATTGAAAAGACATCTATAAATACATAAATATGTCACAAAATAAAACTTTTTCAAACAGAATGGCTGACGCTAAGTTGGACGAGTCCGACAAAAGCCCTAAAAATCCCTTTTTCCTCCCTTTTCCCCCCAGGATGGCATTTTCACCCAAACCGGAGCGGCCCCCTGTGCCCCCGTGGCTGAGCCGGCGCCGGGGGAGAGGGCAGAGAGCGAGGGGCGGCCCCTCAGCCCCAAACCCAAGAAACCGCCTCGCGGGAGACTTCTTTTGGTGGGTTTGGGTTTTGGGTTTTTTTTTCCTTTTCAAATCGCTTACTTATTAACAGCTTAATTATTAATAGCTTAATGAGCAATAGCTTAATTCCAACAGCTTAATGATGGATTTCCGATGCTGTAAGGACCACGCACTTACCAAAACCCAAAGTTTTCAACCTCGATCGATGTATCTGACGTTTTAAGCTGTTGTAACCCGGACTGGGAATCCTGCTGGGAACCTCCAAACTGGAAATTCCCACCTCCTTCCTCTGCCCACCCAAAAAAAAGAGGAATAACCCCCCAAAAAAGGGGACCGAGGTGGCCTTACAGGTCCCCACCACCTCCGCCCCGCTTGCAGGGGCCCCGCCAAGCACCGGCCTTTGGACCACGGGACCAATTTCTTTTCCCTCTTGGGAGTTTTTAGGAAAATAAAGCAAAACTTAAAAAAAAAAACCCCACCACCCCACCGTGGTGAATTGCCCTGAAAAAGGGCTGTCTGGGGGGAGACGGCGTGGGCTGAACTGACCTTCGGGGCAGCAGAGTCTCAACACGGGTACGCCATCGCTCTACGTAACAACAACTTCTTCTTCTTCTTCTAGTCTTGTTCTTGCTCCTCTTCATCACCATCACCATTATTATTATTATTACTAATCCTTTTACTATTGCTATTATTAACTATTTTCTCTCTCTGGCCCAGCTGCTCGGCTTTGAAAGCCACTTTTTTAGGAACCCGTTGGCTGGCGGCGATGCCGACGAGCCGGGTGAGTGCACACAACGACCCCAGACACCGGTTTTTGGGGCGGCCAGCGTGGGAAATGGCCGAGAAAATTCCCCATTTCACCCTGTTCCCACAGAATTCCTCTTCCTTTGCCCGAGCAAATAGGATGTGCTGCTCTGCTGTGACCAAAGCGAAGCCTTTGCAGCGCCGGGATCCCCCCGACCTCCCCCAGCGCCGCGGGGGAACTGCCCCAAAGCACCGCGCGGGCGCAGGCAGAGCGCTGACGTTACCGACCTCAGAGCTTCCGAGTAAAGGAAACGCCAACGGGAATTACCGCCTAACCTCGTGCAGCGCTGTGTGCTGGAAAACAAAGTTTCCTGTTATAGGAGCCCCAAAACTGCAGCTTAACCTAATGCGGCATTATCGCTTTGCACACCTATAACCACGGGGAAATAAATGGTGGTGGGTTTTTTCCCCCTGGGAAGGTTTTTCCCGCGCAGTCGGCGCCGGGCTGCCCCAGTCCCGCGGACACCCGGTGTGACGG
>NW_009650167.1:219112-219910 GCF_000708025.1 Charadrius vociferus | reverse complement strand
GCGGGCTGGAAGCACCACTGCCGCCCGAGCCCCCATCCTGCATCCCACCCAGCTCTCCCACCCCAAAACGGGTCAGTCCCCACCTCCCCGCAGGGACGGGACCCCCACCCCACCCCAGGGAGCAGCATGGGGCGATTTGCTCCTCCTTTGGACATCAGGGACATGGGGGGACACCGGGGGATGCCCTTCCCAACCTGAAGGAAAGCCTCACGGAGGCTGGGGGATGCTGCTGGAGCTTCAGAAGAGTTTAAGGACGGGTTAAGAGTTTAAGGAGCACCTGGGGGGTGGGAGGACGGCCCCATCACTTTGAACCCACGCCCAAGTCTCCCTCTTTGGGTGCAGAAGGAGGTTTGGGAAGGTTTTGGGAGGTCCTTCTCACCCCTCTCCCCTCAGACCCCACTGGCAGCTTGTGGCTGTGACCCCATGGTCACCTCCGTGCCACCAGCCCGCGGCCGCCCCAAGCACGGCACAAATCCCCTCCTAACGACAGTAATTTACCAATAGCCCATTTATCTCCCCAGAGGCGTTACCAATGGGTAAGGGCTGGACTTACGGCTTTTTTGGTGGGCGACGGTGGCAGAAACGATTTTCCTCCTGCCTGTGCTGCAGTTCGCTCTCATCTGGAAAACACCAGTCCTAAATACCGCGTCGGGCTCTCCCGTAAGCCCCAGAGGCGGCTGCTCCGGTCCCCAGGGCCTTTTCCCCCCTCTTCGCTTCATTCTCAGTGGTCCCGTTGCAATACCGCCCCAGAAACATTCTGCACTACGGTGTGTTTTAACGCCCCCTCGGCAGCCCCCC
>NW_009650167.1:218609-219031 GCF_000708025.1 Charadrius vociferus | reverse complement strand
CCCCAGTGCTGCCGCGCTGTCCCCGGGGTCCGCTCTGCCCGTGGCCACTGTCGTGGGCTACTGAAACCGCCGAGCAGGGAGGAGATGGGGCTCCACGGTGCTCCGGTTGGAAAGCGTGCGCAGCGTTTCTCCTCTTCAGACACCCGTCTGTGAAAACATCCCCTGAGAGGTCCTAAGAGTAGACCAGGAGTGATGTCGGCGCGGGCGGCTTTGCCACACAGGGGCATCTCCGGCTTTTAGGGTCCGGCTGGAGGCTCTGCCCCACAGCAGCACCTCTGGGGCTGCTTCGGTATTGAACCCGGGTGTGTGGGTAGGCTGAGGGAGAGGAGCGGAGCCGGGAACAGCCCCCGGGCACTCAGCCCTCCTCTCTGAGCCCCTCGGTACAGCAGGACCCCGCCAGCGCCGTCGCGCACCGCAGTGCT
>NW_009650167.1:206108-218065 GCF_000708025.1 Charadrius vociferus | reverse complement strand
AGCCCCCGAAATGCTGGAACGCGCTCGCCAAAGACACAGGCGAGCGCTGGCTGCAGCGCCGAGCCCTTCAGGGAGAAGAACGGCCATCAGCCCCTCATTAATCTGGCCGCTAAAACAACTCACTGCAGGTATGTAAGCAAGGCGGCACGGGGAGCCCGGCCAAAGCCGAGCCTCTTCTGCTCTTCATAAACAACTTAATTATTAAAACTTGATCCAAAAGGCCTTTAACTTCCACGCCGGCGCCCGGCCGAGGGCAGGCCAGCAAGCGAGAGGCTGACTGTCCTTAGGGGACACGCTGGTAACGATGGGACTCTGCGGGGACGGAGGACAACTCTGTGTTATCTCACCCGCCTTCAGGGCCCTGAGCCCTTCTCAGATGTTTACTTTGGCGAAATTAAATACATCTTACGAAGGGAAGGCAATCTCCGGCTCCCGAAGTCACACAGAAGGTGGTTCCGTGCCCGCTGCTGCCGCGGCCGCCTGTACGCGCACGGGCGGTCTACAGCGACCTGCAACCATGCTCAGCCCTGTCCCCCCTCTCTCTCCTCCCGTTTTCCCCCCACTTTTCCCTTCGCAGTGAAAACATTTCCCAAAGGCCAGCTTTTTCTCTGATTTTACCCCGTGTTTTGCATACAACACTCCAACATCGGCCACGTCAACTCGGGGAAACGGGACCAGATCAGCCACCGACTGCCGCCCACCCCCGCCTCAGGTCGGCTCCCGAACCGCGCAGGGGCCGCGCAGGTCGGATTTTGCCAGGGGATTTCCAAGGAACCGCGAGTGTCCTCGAACCAAAGAAATCCGGGTTTAGCAGAGACGAGCCGGGCCAGGCGTCGGGAGGGCCGTCCCGCGGCTGGGAGGAAGCCATGGTGATGTTTCCGTTCCAATACTGAGTCAGAGGTTTCCCAGCGCGCGGGAGAGGCGCTCACAGCTCTGCTATGTCCCTCTTTTTGGAAACCAACGGCGTAACCGAACGTGCGTGCTTTCAAACCCCTCGTTCGGACCAGGCCACCCTGTCCCGAGCCCCCGGCCAGGGCTGACCTCCTCCCCGAGGCGTCCACGTCGCTTACAACCGTTTTCCCAACCGTGCTCTACACCACCACTCCCCCGACGGCCAAGGTAACACCCGAATATTGCAAAACATCCCCTTTAAAAGTCCTCCAGGAACTTCTGACGGTCCAGGAGTCGGAGATCCACGCCAAACCAGGGTACCCACGCATCCATCCCCGAGTGGGTGTCCTCAGCGCGTCCCCCCCGGTCAGCCAGAGGTGACACCCCTCGTGTCGGCTCCTTTTCTTGGGCAGACCGAAATCCTCCCCCAGGTCACCCACTGCACTGGATGGTGCCACAATTTCACCGTGGGGAGGGAACAAAAGGGCAGAGATTACGGAGAAGCTGCCCCCCCGCCCCCGAAGAGCCCTGACTGGGGGCCGGGGACAGCCGCCGCCGTCTGTGCTCACACCACCTCCCGAGAGAGGACTTCTCCCACGCTCACCCCTCCCGCGGATGGGGATGGGGGGAGCGCGGTGCGCTCGCACGCCAAGTGACTTAACACAACCAAAATCCCTCCTGCCTACCCCGTGAGGGAGCCCAAACCTTCCTGCCCACCGGGCGCCTTTGGAGGAGCGCTGGAGCGCAGTCGGCGTTACCACTCTCTCTCTCTGCAGAGAAACCCGAAGGAGAAGGGGCGAACGCCCCGGCGGCCCGCAGCAGCCATGGCCACCGCCCAAGGTGGCCACCGGCACCTCCTTCCCCGCTCCTGCCCTGCCGAGGCCGACGACGGCCGTGAGGATGACGAAGGCTGAGCATGGAGTACTCGCAACCCGTCACAACTCGTTATCCACCTTTATTTAGAAACAGCTTCACCCGGAGTACATCGGGTTACTTCGGCGCATCTTCAAAACATCAGCAGTAGTGGTCGTGTTGACATACAAAGCGTAACCCGCATTATTCTCTATATAACCAGCGATGTATAAACAATGACGTTGTCCCCTACTTTCCCTCATCTGCTATGGCCTTTGGCACAGCCACCACCCGCAGCAGCACGAGGGCGTCGCGTACGAGACTGCCTCGCCTGCGGCCGGATCGGCACACAAAGCACCAGCAACACGGGCGACTGCGCGGGATCCCCTGCTCCGTCACTTATAAATACTTTATTTCAAACGGGACAGCGCAGTGAGGATAAATTAAGCAGCTGCAGTTACTCTTTAGCATCGTAATCCAACCACAGGTGGGTGCGTTTCACCACCAAGAGGGCAGCAGCTCCAGGAAAGTCCTCTCTCTCACCCCGGGATCAGTCCGGTCTGGGTGGGAGCGGGATAGAGAGTCTCTACCAAAATCGTACCAGGCAAATTAATTTCTTGCGGTGCCGGAAGGCATTGGGCGGGGGCGGCTTTGAGAAAGCCCCGCTGCGCTCCGGGATCAGCCGGCGAAGCACGACCCCCCCGCTGCAGCGCTCACAGGCCGCCCACCCCCGAGCCCTCTCCAGCGGGCAGCCGTTTGTTACACGGCCGGGCCGTACTGCCGCGCCAGCAGAGTTACACCACGTTAATTAGGCACGGCCTTGATCGCAACAAGCCAGAAAAAAAAGGGAAAACCAGAACGAAAAAGCTTCTTTTGGTCGTTGTGTCACAACTTTCTGGGGGTCGGACTGAAAACGGCAAAATACACCTGGAAGGATCTGTGGGTTCCACCAGCGCCCTCTTAGAGAGGTGTTAATTAGTTTCCAGTTGGTAGAGTGGACCAGAGCAGAGCCCGGGCTGGAGAGGAGCCCCCAGCCCAGCTCTGGGGCAGGAGCCGCGCTGGGGGAACCCTTCCCAGTGGGGGAGCAGTGCCCGAGCCCTCCCTGCTCCGGACCCCGGTGGCACGCCGGCCGCCCAACGCCAGACCCTGCTCTGTAAGCCAACACTGAAGGCTATTTATTTTCCCGCCCCCCCCGTGGCGCGGTCCGCAGCCCGCCCACCCCCGAGCCCTCTCCAGCGGGCAGCCGTTTGTTACACGGCCGGGCCGTACTGCCGCGCCAGCAGAGTTACACCACGTTAATTAGGCACGGCCTTGATCGCAACAAGCCAGAAAAAAAAGGGAAAACCAGAACGAAAAAGCTTCTTTTGGTCGTTGTGTCACAACTTTCTGGGGGTCGGACTGAAAACGGCAAAATACACCTGGAAGGATCTGTGGGTTCCACCAGCGCCCTCTTAGAGAGGTGTTAATTAGTTTCCAGTTGGTAGAGTGGACCAGAGCAGAGCCCGGGCTGGAGAGGAGCCCCCAGCCCAGCTCTGGGGCAGGAGCCGCGCTGGGGGAACCCTTCCCAGTGGGGGAGCAGCGCCCGAGCCCTCCCCGCTCCGGACCCCGGTGGCACGCCGGCCGCCCAACGCCAGACCCTGCTCTGTAAGCCAACACTGAAGGCTATTTATTTTTTTTTTAAAACCCCACAAAGGCAAAGCAGGGGAAACCTAAAGCATCCACTGACGGATGATGCCGAAATAGAGTAAGTGTGAGTTGGAGGACTGCGCCCCCGTGAAATCGTCCGAGAATGAACGCCAAAGGAGAAGAACTGCTGTGGTTTTCCCCCAGGGAAAAGGGCTTCAGCTGCCACGGGTGAGAAAACCACAGGGTTTGGGTATCAGCTTCCGAAGATGCCGTTTAGACCCAGAGCTGCCTTTCCCCGGGAGCGCTGCGAAGGGGCCGGAGAGGGGCTGCCAGCCCGCACGCCACCCTGGCAATTAACAAATCAGCCAAACGCTTCCCTCCTGCATCGCCCCCTGAACGACTTAACGACCATCAACGGGATGAAACACTCGAACCCGACCCAGCGCAGAACCCCAGGCAGCAGCCGAACGGCCAACCGGCACGTTTCCCCTCAAGCCGGCGACCCCCGGTGGGGTTTGGCAACAGCCACCCCCGAAAAATCAAAAGGAGAATGTCAATCTGCGGAAAGAGAGAGTGAAAGTTATCTCCCGAAAACAGGCGAGGCAAAGACCCCTCCGAAGAGGTTACGTTTGCACAAGCTGAAGAGCAGGTGAAGGCTGGAGGGGCTCCGGGAGTCAGCCAAGCCCCCGACTCCCGGAGCGTAAATATTCCCTTCTCGCGCTCCTCAGTACATCTGCCCAAACCAGTGACTTTTGGAAGGCAGCGCCGCTTAAGCAACACACCAAAAAGCAAACATTCCTGATGAATATCGCTGCGGGACGTGCTGGCAGGGAACGGCAGCCCAAGTGCAGCTAACTGCACGGCGGTTTCGAGAGCTATTACCAGTTCTCTCCAGCAAAAAAAAACCCCGCAAGTCTTCCATGGAAGAATGAAGTTGCTGATCATCATCTTTTGGGTATCGCGGTTGCGGATTTCCCAGCTCGGCTTAAGCAATCGCAAAGAAAATAGCTGAAAAACTTGTGCAAATATTTAAAAGACTGGATGTTTAGAAGGGGGGGGGTGGGGAGGAAGGTCATCCGCTGGGAAATAGTCAAAACAAGACAAAGTCACATTAAGCAAAAAAAGGCAGCTTCATCATTCAACTGGAGAACTCACAGAGCACACATTAAATACAAAAAAGTCCCGCAATTAGGGACTGGGCGGCCGCCCGCGGCGCGGGAGCTGTGTGCACAGACGCAGGATCAGCCCCAGCCCGGCGGCACGCACTTCTCCGCTTAAACCATCAATTTTCATCCTTTCCGGCAAATCAAGCGCAGCGCGCGCTTGCCGGGGTGTCGGGAGGTGAGCGCAGCACCAACGTTGTGGAGAGTTTCGTTTGGGTAAACAAATGAACAAACAAAGCTACAAAGTGCCAAATCTATAATGTACGGGAAGTTTTTAAGCTCGAGTTTGCGTTTCCCCTCCAGTGTTACGTTCCCAAAGTAAAACCCCGTCAGCTGAATATACACCTGCAAGGGGCTAAAAAACGCGACTAGGAACCGCGTCACTCTCGCCCTCTGCGCTTCACAAGGACTACACAACACGGCAAGACGCCACAAACGTTACAAAAATGTCGAGTCAGCTGCCAGCCGAAACCTGAAGGGCTGTCACAAACACCTTTCTGAGCGTTGGGGGAGATCTCTGAAGCAGTCTTCGCCTTCGCCCCCCCCTTCGCGCGGGTGCACGGTGCCTGGCCGCGCTCCACCGGCTGCCCAGACCCGTCCCCTCCTCGGCATCCCCTCCTCGGCCAGCCCAGCGCGGGCAGAAGGGCATTACCGGCGACTCCTTGCCAGCCGGCCGCGTCCCCAGGCGGGTGGCCCCATCGGAACCCCGGCAGCGCCGCAGAGGGACGCAGGAAGTCTTCAGTCCCGTGGGAGCGAAGGGAGTACGGCCGCTGGGAGGAAGTCCTGAAGTTTAAAACCCCCGATTCCTCGCTTCTCGGAAGAAAGCGACGCACCTCTTAAAAACGAGGTCCGCGTTGCGCAGGAGGTGCCGGGGGCGCGCTGGGACCAACCCCCACCGGGGCAGCGGGGTGGCTCTCCCCCCGGCCGAAAACCACTCCGGTAGTTCAGGCATAGCTGGGAAGGACCAAGAGCGCATCCTGCACACCACCGCCCGCTTTTTCACGGCGAGGAGGAAAGGGCTGACAACTCCCTTATTTTAAATCACTGTTGTCTTCGCATCGTTTTTGTCACGGCCTTTTCTCATGGCACAGTGCCCCCCGGAGCCGCGAGCCCGGGGCAGGGCAGCACCCCGCTGCCCCCGGCACAGCCGCTCGCCAGTCCCCCTCCCCTGAAGCTCTCCGAAAGGCGTGTCATCAGTCAGTGCAACTGATTCGATTCACACATATTGTTAAGGAAAAGAGAAAACAGTTAATCTGGAAAACACATTGGGCAAAGACTTCCTCAGGACTGAGCGGAGAGCGCTCAGCAGCCGCAGGCGCAGGCTGACAGACCGGCAGAGTCCGTGATAGGAAGGATGTACGTGCATGTATAAATATGTATACATTTTTATATCAAAGTATCTATCTCACATATCTCTATGATATATATACAATCCCAAGTATTTTTCGTATCACAAATTCTACCTAGACAGCCTCCCCGCTCTGTTTTTAGGAAGTTGACATCTTTTAGGAGTTTTAAAATCGAACCTCTGCAGTGCTGTAAGTAGGAAAATAACACAGAATTTTATCCGATTAAATCCCACCGAGATCTTTTCCTGGACGTGCTGACGAGACTGCTGGGTGTTTTTTTCCTGTAAACTCTTGTGGCTCATCCCTGAAGCGCCATCAAAGCTGTCAGGACCGTGAGACCCCTTTAGCTGGAATGTCACTGTCTGTGCAGTACCAAGCGGAACGAGCCTTTCCGTAGTTATTCCTGCCAGACTGACCGCATCTCTGCGAGTTCTCTCTCGCTCTCTGCATCCTGGAAATGCAACAAGAGAACGGATGAATATACAGCCTAACCGAAACAATTCAAAAAGAGAATTTCCCTTTTCTTCTCCAGGCCCACACCAGGCTTTAAGCATATCCCAGCCTCACATTTTTCCTCCTACTGCTTTGGGTTTTTTCTCCTCCCCGCACCTCCCTCTCAACGCTGCTGTCTTTAAGCCTATCGAAGCGCTCCAAGTATCAAAGAGAGTTGCTCTGCCGTTTCCTTTGAGAGGCGAGCACCGACAAGCGGGACAGCAGGATCCAAGCCCTGCTCCCTCCCCGACTCCTGCAGTCTGGACCAATGCCTTCGGTTTTCCTTCTCAGCGTGATGGACGTCATTTGATTGATGACGAGAACTAACACTTGCAAAGACTTAACCGAAGCCACTTCAGCACGGGCTTCCTTGCTCGACTCCCTCTTTTAATTTCAGAGCAGGAGAGAGAATTAACCGTTCATGACTTTTCCGCCCGTAGCTCTCTCCGAGTCTCTCCTGAAAATCTCAGTGCTTTCCCGATTAAACTTTTGTGCCTCCAACACGTATATTTCATGTTCTTTTGGAAGAAACCCTCTTTCTCTTGCTCAGACATACCATTCTACCTCTGTCTAGAGCGACTCCCAACCAGCGCGCGGTGAGGACGCTCCTCCCGAGGCAGAGCTCGGGCATTCCCCTCCGCCAGAAGGGAACGGACTCTGCCCCGTCCCTGGTTTGCCCGGACGCGGCCGCAGGCGGTGGCCCAGTGGCTTGTGCAGTACTGGCCAGTGCCCTGCAGGTGGTGGCGCAGGCAAGCCAGCTCCTCGCCAGACGGCTCGCCGAGACCTCTTGCGCACTTGGGTTTGAATCTGGGCACAATACTTTCGCCACAGCAACCTAAAAACTGGTTATGGCCTCACAAACAGCGGCACGAAAGCGCGGTGTAGTCCGAGGACTCTGCCTTCCACCCAGAACGCCCACGCCGTCAGGGGAAGGCTGCAGCTGTAGGGTCTGTGTTTACGTTACCTCCCTTGCGTTTGTCACGACGATGCAAATAACATCGGATTAATATTAAAAGCTGCCGTGTTTCGATTCAGTTTCTAACTGGCAGTAATTTGAAGGCAGTGTCTCCAGAGCTTCCGCTTAACGGGAGAAGCGCAAAGGAAAAGGCCAGTGCCGAAGAGCTCCGGCTGGGGAGCGCTGCCACAGGGCGGGTTCCAAAACGCAGTACAGCCTGCTCTCCAAAACCCGGTGAGAGGGACAAAAGAGCTGCAATATTCCAGATATTTTTAAAAAAAAATATATATATATAAATAAAAATGCTGGGCAGCACCCACAAAGCCCCGAGCGGCTCCGCACAGCGCGCTCCAGCCCGGGGGAGCTGCGGAGCTTAGGTGGCCCCCGGAGAGCTGAGAGCAGCTCCACCACAGCCACCCCCAAAGGCAACCGGCACCGCTCCGGCCCGGACAACCACTCCGCTCAAGTGGCCCAAGAAGAGAGTCCACGCTAAGGAACAAAAATAGTTTAAAACCTGGGCTTACGAGCGGGAACATCTTTTAGAAAACAGTTTTATCTCTGCTCATGACCAACGCATGCTTATTGAGCCCGCTACCTCTTTTGTATTGACCGGCAGCTCTGAGGCAAGATTCATCCAGAGAGCAGCGGCGGCGTTGTTCCCCATGTCCCTGTAGCACTGCGGAGAGAAAAAATGACAACGTGAGAAGAGTTAAACGGGGAAAAAACAGGCAGCAAATATAATTGAGCAATTACAGCCCCTGGCAACTGATAAAGAGAGCTGTTTCTACCTCTTAACTGTTTGCACTGTATAGTTTCAGGCTTCTGACATTCCCCGCAGTACCTTCATTCCCTGAGCGTTACCATCACCAGCACATGACGGAACACGAGGTTTCCTTTCTCGTCTTTTTGTTTTGGGCAAGGAGATTGGTTTTGTGATCGGAGACTTTAAGGTGTCCCCGTCATTTTCAGCACTTTCAAAGCTCTACTTTTATTTCCACTTTGCCGCTATTCCTCACACCGCTTTCATTATGAAACCTCTCTCCCGAGAGCACACCTTACATTCCCATGGCTGTGAAAAATGAGGTTCGACTGCAAGCGCCGAGACATCTCATATTTACAGGTCTCTCAGGTCTCACAACAGCCGTGAAATATTCCTCACAGCGGACTCTTCTCCAACAGCAGAGGAAGAGTCCCCCCTCTATGTGACAGGAAGGTTTTCGGTGCCTCGAGGGTCACGGCAGCACCGGGGACTATGAAATACGCACGGTAAAAGGAAGCGGTTGCTTAAAAAAACCCAACCCCCATCAGCAATGCAGTCAATCATTGTTGCAATTGCCGTAAAAAGCCGACGTTCAGTTAGGGTGAGGACAACAGCCCAACTCCTGCGGGGCTGCTCTGTCACTTCAGACTGAAATGTCACTGCGCGGTATGAGCGCGTCTGTACTTTGGTGATTTTCCTGGGTCGTGGGGCAGTTCTGAGCCTGTTCTGCTGCGAGCGCTGTCAAATTCTGCATCTGGCAAATCCAAACCAGACGAAGTCATGGACATCCTCGAAGCCCTTAAAAACTCCGCGTCCCTGCGCGTCAGCCAAAAATGCCCGAAGACGACTACAAAACACAGTTTGTTTTTTCACTGAAGTTTGACCCATCGGAGCACTATCTCCTTCCAAATAATTAGACGCCAATTGCACTTTTTAAATGTTGTGATTAAGGATGTGACCCAAAGGGCCAGAGCCTGAGATTAGGGCAAAACCCCCAGCCAAAATCAAACAGATACAGCAGTCCTATTAACCTTTATGCTAACTTGGGTTCGCAGAGTGTTTCTGAAGCTGAGCCACATCTGCCAGAGGGGTGGTGAGCCATTAGCCCCATAAAACCCCTACCAGCCCACGCAGGCTGCACACAACGAAACCCCGGTTTTTACTAGATGCTTATTGTGAAGTGAATTCTGCACCTAGGTTCCAGCAATAACCCTCCCCAGACCGAGCAGAGCCTACGACTTGCACGCTACCCTGAGAAAACTCACATTCTTTGGGACAATTGGGAATTTGGGAATTTCACGGAGAATGACGACAGCTACTCTTAGCTACGCCCACTCTGGCTAGTATTTCTAAAGCTATTTGGGCTTTAAATATTTCTAGACTCCAACTGGAGATTGCAGGAATTAAGCAGCAATTTCAACCGTTAAGAATTCAAAGCAAATGACTCCCTCAATGCAAACAAAAAAAGATCTTTGGAGCTCCAGCTCCGGGCCCCCGTCGGGTATTTAATCATTGCTCACGACTCCCATCTGTACTGGTACGAGAGAGACATACTTTCTCCTTCACTTTTCCCCGGGAGTCTCTTTCTGTACACACCACAGAAACCCACAGTGGTGGTGGTGGTGGGATGAAGCCTCCAGCCTGCGGCTCGCGAGTCACCCGTGCCGCTTTATACAGAATTCGACCCGTGAAAAACCAAGAAGGACGCTCCACTGCATGACTCGAGGGCAAAACCCTCTCTGAATTTTAATGCCTCTGCACGAGGCGATTCGGCCTTTTTTAGAAATGTTATCGTCTCGTAAAATCTTGCTTCTGCCTGGAGTAACTTACGCGTGCTTAGCACTTCAGGGCCAAAGATAATTTTTTAATATTTCTTATCCTATTTTAATATCTCGTACCCTAGAAGCACGTGACTGAACTGAAGAAAGCAACAAGCAGCCGGTTACCTTGGCGACGTACACTCTGCCCGCTTTGGAAAATCCCGGGCTCAGTTCCTCAACCTACAAGGAAGAGAGGGGCGGGCAGGACAGGACAGGGGAGGGCAGAGGTTAGGATACGCACAGGACACAGGCAATGCTTACGTCAGGCTCGCTGCACCTCTTAAAAAGGAAAAGAAAAAAAAAACCAGATGACTAAACCCTACTTTTGTAAATCCATAGAGCAGCGTACGAATTCCCCACAGGCGTGCCTGGCCGGGTGAGGAAGGCCCCAGAGTCCCACGGCGCCCGTGACCCGATGCGCACCGTTCGTGCCCTCCCCCGGTGCGCGTTTGGGGGCAGAGCGGCGCAGTGGGGCGCCCAGCGGCGAAGGGAAGCTCGGGCCAGCCCGGCCGCCTCTCCTGCACGCGCGGGGGCACCGCTTTAACCCCTCTGCCCGTTCCGCCTCATCCACTCGGGCTTCTCCCCAACACGCTGGTGCCAAACCTCAGCAATCTGCCCCCAAACTTGGATCTTCTCCCTCCCGGTTACTAGTTCCCCGTTTCCTAGCTACCCGCTGCCTTCTTCCAGTCGCCTCAGCGAGGGCCATCCCGCTCCGCGCAGCTCCGCTCCCACCGCCCACCCTCGGCTCGACCCGCGTCCCGGCTGCGCTCAGACTCCCCGTCGCGCTCTGCCGCTGCCTGAGCCCACACCTCGGAGGGCGCACCGGGAGCACCAGACAGACAACGTTCACCCTCTTAATTCCGTTGTGTGCCCTTCGCCTGATTCCGCGCGGGACGGACGCAGCGCCGCGATGTGCCGGCAGCTCTCCCTCCCCCCGAAGCGCGCCAGCCGCGGCTCAAAGCCGAAGCGGACTGCGCTGAGCACGGGGAAACGCACTTGTTCAGGGGATTATCACCTTCCAGAGGGATGCTCTTGCCTGCTTTTACAATTCTCTCTGTATATGACCGAAGCTGAACGGCAGAGAAATGCGCGCCCCTGTCCCAGAGCGCAGCCCCACTCCACCCCAGCAACACCGGGGACAACCCCTTTCTCTCTCTAATGAAAAGAAACAAACCACTGTGCCTCAAACTTATCTCTGAAATGATCTGCCCGCTTTGGCTGAAGAATCTACGGCCTAGGGCAGGTACCTGTCACAAACTTCCCTCTCCAACAACGACATTTTGGCAAAATTGTAAGAAATTGAAATAAGCATGCTACGCCCTGACACTCCGCAGAACTGCCGGCCCAATCTGCGAGTTATGAAGTGGTGAGGAGAGAGCGGGGCAATCCGTTCCTGTAACACCTCATCAGAGGGGCTTACGGGCAGTTCTCACAGGCACAGCCAAAGCCAGGCTGGGCAACTCGTTCGGCTGGCGCAGACCCTTGCAACAAGAGCGACGTGCTCAAAAATGCCGCTCAGGCCACGGCCTAAATGCGTTTTCATCAGCGGGAGGACAAAAAAGAAAAGCCATTCCGAGGGTGGGACTCCTACCCCTGGGAAGTACCCCGAAGAATTTCTTTCAAGACATACATAAGCAACGTACCCCTGACACCTTGAAGGAGTTGTCTTCAAAAGTCTGAATTGGATTAGTTTGGCCTCATCAGACAGCCTTTTAATACAATATTCCGAGAGAAATTAAAACGACAGAGCATTATGAGTATCCGCGCAAGCGTTCCCAGGGATGAGCTCAATCAGATCTTACCGAGCCTGGGAGAGCACAGACCGTGCGCATTCAGGATCAAGCAATGAACCGCTTTTTTTTTGTGGCTTTGAAAAGAAAACCCAAACCCTTAAACCCAATTCTGAACACTCTGGGGCTAGTTCTGAGGTCTTCAAAACCATGTCCTTCCATCTGGCTATTGTATAACAAAATTTCTGCTTTCGCCAGGTTTTTTCCCCACAGGTTCCAGTCAACAGAGATGCATCGTGGAGCACGGGTGGAGCGAGGG
>NW_009650167.1:202098-206088 GCF_000708025.1 Charadrius vociferus | reverse complement strand
AGGGGCTGTCGGAGGGGCTTCAAACAAAGCAGAAGCCGTCTTCTTCTCGAGCCATCCCAGGTGGGAAACCTGCAGAGACAGAGAGATGAAACCGCCAAGCCCACCAGGGACACAGCACAGGCGAAGGTACGCCGACGAGGAGTTACCCGGTTCCTCGGAGCTGGCTCGTGCCCCTGCGGGAAAGCCGAAGCTTCGGTAGCGCTGGCAGACTCTGGACCAGTACCCAACAGGACCCAAGTCTGGCCGCAGAGTGAAACCCCATTTGCTTTTCCTTGTCCCGAGTCGGCTTTTGCAGTTCCGTACGCCAGCTGCCCCACGCACGACGCTATAAGCCAGATTTGTCCCTGCAACTGAACGTTACAGGCGCGCAACAGCGCAGGGGGGGTGTGGAGGGGCCAAAACCCCAACCCGCCGTACCGCCACCCCACCGGCTCCCGGCACGTCCTGCCCATCCAGCACAGCCACCACACACACGCTGCCCTCCCCCCTCCCAGCTTAAATCGTGTAGGAGAACGTGTTCCCACCCTACAAACGCCCCTCGAGAGGGGCAGGGTAAAGCCTTCCCACCAACAGAGTCTCATTTGGGGGAAAAGGTAGTTATTATAATTATTTCATGAACTCTCTGCTCCCAGCTCCGCTCTCTCTAAGAAACACCCTGACATTCCAACGGGGGAAAGGATGCATAGGACTGTAACTCCTGATAACAGCTTCCTTGTGTAATACTGTATAGTTCTTACAAAGCTGAATAGCAAGGGGACTAATGTATTTCTACACACAGGCGTTGGTGTTTCCCAGCCTCAGCAGGTCCAGGGGCAGTAAGGCTGCGTAGGAAGGCCACAACAGAACAGAGAGCTCCGAGCTTCCACTAGCTTGGCTCACTGCTCCTCTGTAATTACCGCTGTCAATTAGCTCAGCTACAATCTCCACAGCGTGACTTCGTTTCTGACAGCAGCAAAGAGCTTTCGAGTCGTATAAACTGAGAAGCAGATAGTTACTGCAAACCCTTATTTCTTTTTATAGGCACTAAATCTGATTTATGGTATTTGACTCCGAGCTTTTGCCTGTCAAGAAACACAGAGCAGCCGGCACGCTGCTTCTCCTACCTCCGGCGCTCTGCGTAGCGAGGGCAGAGGAAACACATGCAAAAGATTACAGAGATAGACCGCGCGCAGAAGCTCTTGCCAGCCCTGACATGTCCTTGATCACATCCATATGCGCTTGAAGGACTGAAGGTAGTTTGTTTTTACTGGGTAAAGCCCGGGGAACAGTAAGCTAGTTTGCAGCTAGCGCTTCCCTTAATCCGCTCCTCACCACTTCCCCCCCGTGCCGCCTGCAGTCACTAGAAAACTAAATCCGGAACCCCAAAGCCGCCTGAGCTCCAGTTCAGAGCAGTTCAGCAAAGAGCTTCCCTCTGGGAAAGAGGGAAAAACCAGGGGGAAAAGGAAGACCAGAAACGTGGCAATAAATAAACGGAACGGCAGAAGCCCCAGCAGGTCTTACCCTACGGCAGAGGTACACCAGGTACTGCTGAAGCATTTTGCTGATTCGAGGAGAAAAGTACTCCAGTCGCCAGCGCAAATGCCACTGCCCGTACGGAACTGCGCTCTTAAACCTGCACCATTTACAATCTCGTGCTTCGAGCGGTAACACCAGGATGAAGGACAAATTTTAGGTGTAACGGGAGGCAGCCAAGAGGGAGATGGACTAAGACCCCTCCGTTGTGGTGAAGAAAACAACTCGGATGGAAAGTGGAGATTCCAAATGAGCCGCCGTGTCCTGGCAGACAACAGTTTCACTACTGCTTCTGTAGAAGCACTGAGGAGCTCCACGTACAAGAGCGTGAGCTTTTACATCCTACGAGGCTTCTGAACGCGATGCATTTATAGTATTCCTCAGCGGAGTGTTGTTCTCGGGACTGTTTCAGGACTGAAACGAGAGCTGCTAGACCCCACGCAAGCGCAACTTCTGAACTAATTGGGCAATGAGGACGTTTCCATACCTGTACTTTCTGGTACAATATCTGACTTCAGTAACTAAAGAGCGTCCTCACCCTCATGGCTGGTGGTTTGGATCCACCCATCTTCCACTCAAACAGGGAATGAAATTCCAAGGAGGGAGAAACAGCAACAAGTAGTAATAAACTATCTCACCTGGTAACACCACCTGCCCAAAAGGTAGTAAGACTTTGGATCCTCTGGTTTCAGCTCAATCGCTTTATCGATGTGTTCCTACGGAGAATCATCACCAACACACGTTACGTTTTTGTTATAAGCAAATACAATAGCCACAAAAGCAGACGAGCAAATGCAGCAAGGAAGAAGTCCACAGTTTAAGTGTCAGGGATCAATAAAATTACAGCTACAAAGAGATTCCAAATTTTCTTAAAATGCTTTCAGCGAACATAGAAAACCAGCGCTCGATCAGCCTCAGAGATGAGAATTCTGTGTATTACTACACGCACAAAACCGAAGCCGCCCTTCCTTTTCTTCTACCGCCTTTTCAGAGCTTTGCCATAACCAACTCGGGGGTCACGTCAACAGCTGACAGGCAGTAATTCCCGTGGCCTGTTCCGTAGCAACTCTTCCAAGGGCACCCACTTACCCGGCAGCACCCCCGCTGGGGGGGAAGGCAAAGAAAGGCATCCGAGGCAGATTAACCTCTTTGAAAAATAACTGCTTTGCATTTACGGGAGGGCGCAAGCACACTCGCAGGCAGTTACCGAAGAAGAGATGGTGCTGCATCTTATTACCACACGGTGATTTCATGTTTCAAGTTCTCAGCCTCATCATATACGTACATTTCATTTGCAAGACTTTTCTTTCCATTTTTTTTTCTGATATGATAGTGTGCAAAAGTGCAGAGCCAGACCAGTCACCCTCATCACACGTCGCTGGCATCACCTTCCTCAGCCCAAACCGCCCACTCCCAGCGTCTCTTTGAGACCTGGTGGTCCCCAACAAGAGCTGCAGCCCATTTTCCTAACTTACTGCTATGGAAATATATAGCGTTCAATACTTACACAACAAACAGCACGTCCTTTCTACTCACCTTAAAAACATACCCAGTTTGAATGCGCTTCTGAATACTCTCATGTTCCGACAACTGCCCACAAAGAACAGCGTACCTACGCAGAGGAGACATCCGCGTCAGACCAAACCGTTCTGAACACACATTTACATTCTGTGGATATTTGATGAAGGAAGATATATATATATATATATATAAGCGCTCATTAAAGCTTCACAACTTACTGGGGAAAACAAGGCATACTAGACACCTTTTACAGGGAAGAGGCACAGACAGCGAGGATGCCACCTGGAAGAAGGCAGCGGCTTGCAGGACGGTGGCCCAACAGCAGGTGCGGGTCGGTGGGACGCGAAAGCTCGCTGCACTGACGGCCGGAGAGCCCTCCCTCTACAGAAACCCCTCTGCCCCCTGGATTTCTTCACTCGGCAACAAAACTGTGGCAAACCACAGCGTGATGAGGAGTAAACGCTACAGCAGCAAGAGCCAGAGCTACTAAAAGCTCTAATTAACTAACGTGCGCAGTGATCTTCCATAGGCACCACCCAATCTATAGCGCAGCGGTTGTCTACTTCGAGGGAAAATATTGTGAAAACATTGTGAAAACCTACCTACATCCTGCAGCCCACAGGGGAAACAAAAGAACACGCTTTCAGTGGTGCAAGTGCAAAGCCATTTAGTTTTCGCTAGTAAGAGACGGTGTATTTTCCCCGTGAGAAGCACAATACGTAGCAAAAGCGGTTATTTCAGGAGCTGTGAAAGCCTCGGCAGGTTCAGGACCCGTGGGATGGCATCCTCCCGCCTCACCGCCCGCAGCACAGCGGCTCCATCCCGCCCTCCCGCTCTCCCCGCGTCGCTGCCCCAGAGACAGCGAGTGGTGGCGGTGAGCGAGGGCAGCGCTGCCGAACACCGCGCGCCAATCGGGGTTGGGTCTTTGAGCGCTGCCATCGCGCTCGGGCGAGAGCT
>NW_009650167.1:191232-201957 GCF_000708025.1 Charadrius vociferus | reverse complement strand
AACCTCCCGGTGCGCTTGCTGCGGTGTCACGGAAAAACCCACAAAGCCCTTCACACCTCATTGCTCTCGCCTGAGCCGAGTTCCCAACCCGTAAGTTACAACACAAAGAAGTTGCCTTTCCCGAATATTTAGTTTTGTCATTAAATCTCATGGCTTTCACACCTTAACCTTCTTGCTTTCCTCATCTCCCTCAGTTTGTTGCGCAACAAACATCAGCCGGTGCTAAATATCCCTGACCACAGCCTGACCAGGGTTTAGAAATACAAGCCAATAAAAGGTTTATTTTCTAAGATCACAAGATAAACCAGTCCCCTACCGTCAATCAGCAGTCTGCAGCGCCGGCTGGTGTGGAGGAACCTGCCAGACTACGGCTCCCATAACCGCGCCGGTCGCGCTCCCGCGTACGAGGGCAGGCAGTAAAAATAATTCGGTTGGGTTTAAGGTCGTGCAGCAAAGCAGGGGGACACCGTGCCTTTTTGACACGGAAGCTAAAACTCTGCGTAACCTCCTTTATACTGCCCCGTCCCTCCCAGGGGAAGGCCACCGACCCCCCCCGAGGCCCCTCCAGACCTCTCCACCACCCAGATGTCAAGTGGTGCCATACGCAGCTCTCAAGAAATATAAACACCACTTATTTTTTAGCGGCCTGGTGAAACGTGTATATAAAACAAGCAGTAAATAGTAGTCCTATCTTTGTGTCACGAAACAAACTAAAAAAAAAGAAAGGGTAAGAGTTGCCTGAACTGGTTTTCCACTGCAGTGCCAGGAAAAGGCGCCTCTACCCCAGCCAGCCTTGCTGCTCTCGCAGGGACCTTCCCCGCCAGCCCCCGCCGCACGGCCACCGGCCTGTCCGGAGCATCACGCAATGGTTTGGGCTGGAAGGGACCTTGAAGATCATCTCGCTCCCCCCTGCCCTGGGCAGGGCCACCTCCCCCAGCCCAGGTTGCTCCAAGCCCCGTCCAACCTGGCCTTGGACACCTCCAGGGATGGGGCAGCCACAGCTTCTCGGGGCAATTTCTCTGTTGGTGATCCTCACACACAAGACTGCAGTTCTGCGATTTTAGGCTCTGGAGGTCTTCACATCCCAAGGACTTCCCTTCCCCTCCCGGCAGCGCCCACACGGCCGCCTGCTTTTCTCCCCCCTGCTTGTTCAGCTTGGCTTGCTGGAGCTATTTATTCTCCTTCCTTCTGTCTCGGGACGACTGTCTCGAGGCACTGCTGCACCGCAGGAGGAGTGACGAGCGGTAATGGGATAGAGGGAAAATAACGAGTAGGGAAGGGGATTTTCATCTTCTGTAAACAACATGTAACCTCTGAAGCACAGTTCAAATCGCTGGCTCAGCAGTTACCGAACCCTTATATTACGATATCGCTTGACTAATAATTAACCAGAACGACTCATTAAGCCGCTGACACTGGTCAAACTGCACGTTCCCATAGGAATCTCAGCTCAGCACGGATTTCCCCATTTATTAGAAAATGAGCCCTGTGGAAGCAGATACGACCAGATGAGAGACCGTCTGTTCTTCCAGCTTAAACCCAGCTTTGAAGAACGGTTGTTCCCGAGGCTGCACTCTGGCTGACTCCCGCGGAGGCAGGACTTTTGGCCTCTGGACACGCAAGCCCCAGCTCTGCGCAGCCCGGCACCTCCGGCGCCTCGGCCGGGACGGTTGGCCAACCCAAACACACCTCCCACCGCCTTCCACCGGGGCCAAGAGCCGCCGGCTGAGTGTGCCCGGGCTCCTTTCCGCGCGAGGCAACGCGTACGTTAAAAAGAGACGGGGAGGCACAGGGGAATGAAAGGAGAAGGGGAAAGAGGTGGGGAGAAGCAGCTGTTTTGCAGCCCACTGCTAACGAGAGCGCACGCGGTCTACGCTGCCGACAGGAAGTCAAACAGCAAAGTCTGACCACTGACAGCAGCGTGGAGACATGAAACTTCTTCCCTTTCGTTGACATCAAAGTTTACTTCATATGCAGTCAACTAATTTTTCATCGCAACACCCAACAAATGAATGAGTCGGCATCAGCGTGAACTGACCACATCAAGGCTAGCCCGGAACCACTGCGCAGCGCCACGCAAGCAGCACTGCTCGGAAATCCGGAGGGAAGCGTTATCCCGCACAGACAGGGCGATAAAAATCCTTGTCGGAGCTCAACTTTCAGTTACCAGAGTCAGATAAAAGCCAGAAGAATAAACCCCTTTCTAATCATGCAAATAATTTGGAGAAACAAAGCTGCAAAATATACATCCTGACAAAGGATTTAGAAGTTCTCCCAGTATTTTATGAGCATTTCCAGCTTCTTGCCTTCCTGCGGGCTGAGTAGACATACATGTTAGTCTCTTCCCTTGAGTGAGGGAAGGAGACAGATAATTAGCACGCCGGAAATGTAAGCATAATAAATCATGCTCTGAATTAAAGCAACTCTAATTTTCTACTGTCACCGTCTCAATTTTCCACGGGGATTAAAATTGTGTAACATGTATTTCCACACTAAGGGATCCCACCAAAACCTGCAGCCATGACCATTGGCTTCACGGCGGTTGTGACTCACACCAAGACCCACAGCAGCTCCTTCCCGCCGGCCCCGAGCTGCCGCCCGACACCGGGGGCCGTGGGGACAGCCCCGTCCCTTCCTGCGCCGCCGCAGCCCCAGGCTCCATCAGCCACCCCACACCGCCTCCAGAAACTAACGCTGCGCCGCTGCCAGAGCCACAGCCTCAACCGCTGTCCTACGGGCACGGCTCTGCTTGGGCGAGTTGTTTTAAGATTCCTTAGAACTAAGGATTATTTGGAAGTGCAATTAGTATTTTTTTCTTAAATTATTCCTCCTCTTTTCACCCCTGACATTTCTTAGACAGATTAGTTTGGGAATACCGCAGAGGAAAGCTTTCTAGCTTTATATAAGCCGAGTAAACAGAATACAGTTTGCACAGCTCGGACTTGAGCCGCGTGTATCCCCTTACAGAGGAACGAAAACAAAACCCGGTGAAAAGCAAAGCGCACAGCAGCACAGGTCTGTGAGGACGAAGCCCGGTAGGACGGGAGAATACAAACCTCGGAACTCAGCAGGGAAGCCCACGGTCGGCAGGAGAATCCCTCACGCTCCAAACGATGCCAGCGTCAAGAGTAATGACACGAAACACTGCAAATGGCCGTCTAGTGTGGAAACACCCAACGGTTGCGGGGACTGCCTTACAGCCGTGCCTTGGGAACCCCCACACCTTCACACCGACGGCCTTCCAGCTGTTCCCGCTGGAGCCGAGCACGGGCAAGGAAAGCAAACCCGCAGAGATGGTTTGTCGCTCGCCATGACCGACGGTCAAGTGATAGGACGAGGGGTAATGGGCATAAACTTGACCATAGGAAGTTCCATCTTAACATGAGAAGGAACTTCTTGACTTTGAGGGCGGCAGAGCAGTGGCAGAGGCTGCCCAGAGAGGTGGGGGAGTCTCCCCCTCTGGAGCCATCCCAAACCCGCCTGGACGCCGTCCTGTGCCACTGCTGGAGGTGCCCCTGCTCTGGCAGAGGGGTTGAACTGGATGAGCTCCAGAGGTCCCTTCCAACCCTGACCCTAACCATTCTGTGATTCAGTGCCTGGGACTGGTTACACAAACACTCCCACAGCCTGCAACGCACGGGGACCTTCGCAGTCGGCTCCAGTTCAGAGAATATTCCTTCCTTCCTTCCCTAGCTGCTTTGCTGGCCAGGTTGACCAAGGCTGGGGACAGAAGAGCACCAAAGCGGTGGAGCGGGCACGCTCCTCCGCGCAGCCGGGGGCGCCGCAGCAGGGAAACCAGCCGGCCAAGCGCGGGCTGAGAAAGGGGCTCCAGGAACACCCACCCCTCGGGTCCGCAACTCCTCCTCCTGGCAAGCGAGAGGTCTGAGGAGCCGTACCTGTCTGTGCTGCCCACCTCCCGCTGCCAGTCGGATCGGGAGATGACGGCTGTAGGGAACGGCCGCTCAAATCCCACAGGCGGGGCGCCGGGCTGACGGCACGGGTCATACTCTGTCTTGAACTGGGAAGTTACTAACCAATTTCAGCTTTCGTGCCCGTTTGCAACCACCGCACCCAGGAGCAACGCGGCTGAGCCACACTCCACGTACCGGGCGTCCGCCTGAGCCTCCCCCCTGGTGCCGGCACATCTCCCGCTCCAGCCAAAGCCTGCTGCACCAGCACAGCCCCCCCTCCCCAGGGCCACCACCTCCAAAGACTACTTTATTTGGCCAAGACACACAAAGATGAAAGCAAGAGCCCAACACACACAAACGAGTAATTCCTATACCACCGTAAGGGCTCGAGGCAGAATCTCTCTTAAACTTGGAAGACAGAAGAGTGCAGCCCTCGGAATCTCAGGGTGAATTCAGACGATCACTCAAAACCTATTCCAGGTAGAGAGAGAAAATCTGCTCAGACGCTTGGGGTTGTCTTTAATGTCTGTGCTTCGCACCAGCCGCTATCAACGACTTGTTCGTGGTCACCGCAGCCGCAGTGTCTTCGCAAGAGAGGGGCCGCAGAAGTTCCTGCAACCTCAATGCCCGGTCTTGCCAATAGGAGAGACAAGAATAAAATATCAGAGTAATCCAAATCTCCTGCTTTCAGAGAAATGAACGAGGATGAAAAAGAGCGATGTACACTAAGTTTCAGGATCACTAGCATCCTTTTTGTGAGCAAACCAACCTGTCAGCAGACAAAGGAAACGTGGCACAGCTGTAACGGGTGCAACGCCGACTTGCAGTTCACCAAAGGGTGAACGTGGGAGGTTCACCGCTGGAGGTCTGTCTAATCTGGCCTGAAAAGCACCCATCAGAAGGAACAGGGCTTGGGTTTGGAGTGAATAAATCACCCAAGTCTCCCTTACCCTATTTTTTGTCACAATTAACTGTTCTTTGAAAATTACTGCAAACAAATGGATGTTGAATGGAGTGGCAAAAAAAATCCCCTGACAGCACTAGTGATGCTATTAAATAACTCCATTGAGTTGGGTAATATAGTAGAGATTAAATTTAAATAGGCTGCAGACCAGCATATGCTAGAAAATTCACCAATTAGCGGGGGGGTGGCTGCAGAGAATCGAATTTAAAGGTTACAGTACATCCTAAGCAGCCCAAGGCCATAACACGGTGCTGTACTAGCGAGCCTCAGCTACAGTACGACATACAATTTTTGAGTAATAAATTAAAAAGAAAAAAAAAAAAGGACGAGCTGGATAGAGTCCACGAGACAGCAATGAGAATCGGAGGTTTGCAGAGCAGCACCCCACTAAAAGGTTGTGACAAGTAGGTTCTGCTTTCTTTCAAAACACTGGATGAATACAACAACTATTGTGTTCTCTTACAAATAGTTGCTCATGTTCAATTTTTTCCACATCTAGAGAGGACAGAAGTAAAAGCAAAGCTTAGGCTGCTATCAGGAAAAATCCATGCAGTTTTATATATATTCTATCCATATAATTCAATACACTTCTTGGTAAAACAGGAGAAAGGGGAGAGACGGGGAGAGCACGAGGCCCCTCTCGAGAGGTCTGGAGGGCTCAGGGCCCGGTGGGTACAGCCAGCACGCGCCGCTGCAAGACGAGCGAGACGGCTTTGTGGAGGTCCCTCCCGGCTCGCTGTTCTTGACTCCTCAGGCACGAGAAACCAAACACACTTCTGGATCAGCGCTCCGTTTCGTACTTAATTCACACTCCTATGCCCATACTCGGGCTCCAAGAGTCCTGCCACCCTACGCCACCTTTCGTGTTCACTAGTAAGGAGTTTGCTCGGGCACACAGCCAAAACCAAAGTTAATTTCCGTTAGTGATTCAAGTCAAAATTCAAATGACTGCCCCAGACAAGAGAGGCTGAAATATCCCCTTCTCTACCCGCACTGACACCCAGCTTTCCTCGACCCAAAACCAGTTAAAGTCTTCATTAGCTACCCCAGCTGGGACACAAACGCGTCTTCAATTCTGTTCAATTTAAATGATGGTGACTTTATCTGCCGAAGATCTCTCGCCTGCCCCGGGAGGTGGTAGGAAAGGACCACATGTGTTCTCTTTGCAGAACAAAATGTATTCATCCCCAGTGAGGTCAGAAGATACAACTGGGATTCATTGTGTAGAACACACAATTTTAATGGAGTGACCTCATGCTTCAACTTCTGGTTTTACTCAGAAGACGTGCAGTTTCAGCTGTCCTCCGAGAGCTACCAGCAGAGAGCCTGGACATACCTGGGCGACACGTCCAAACTATAAAAAAAAAAGACTGCAGGAACTACTAGTGCTTCCAAGGAAGGCATCACCTCCATCAAGCCCGATGAGAAGAGTTACGAAATGAAGCCTTCTGTAGCGCGGGAGTCGTTTTCCACATTTGCAGCATTATCTCCTGTGCTGTGAGATCTTTCTACTGACATACACACTCTCTTAAGAACTTCTCTTTTCTTTATGCCTCAGCAAATAAAAACCAACCCAGAGACTCTAAATGTCAAGTTACCTCACTATTCTCAAGAGGAGGAGGGAACGTTGATCCCTGCTGAGATTTCTTTCGTCCCTGCTCTTAATTTTCAGTGCTTTCCCCTCCTTGGCTCCTCTCCGGCGCCCCCACTCCCAGGCTCCGTGGCTCGGGACACGGAGACGTTCCAGGGTACCGACACCGCCAGGGACGGGAGGGACCCTCCTGAGGCAGGGGGATGCTATCAGGCGGCTCTAGCTGCACGCTGGGTTTCCTCCTTTCAGTTCCAAAATATCTTCCAACGCCTATTCTTATTCGCTATAGTCGCTTCTGCCCTAATCTATACTGTCAGTAACTTCCCTGCTTAACCCGCCCGCCGAGCGGGAAACGCTCAGCTCGTAAATCCAGACGTGGCTCAGCATTGGCCAGATCTGGGCAGCAACCCATGAAGAGTTAAATCCTGAACTACTGCCAGTTGTTAAAATTAAAGCGGTCTTCAAGTCTTGTCTGGAATGCTGTCGCTTTTCAAAAAAGCCTGGTATCTCCCCACGGGACAGCCAGATGTACCAACAGAATTTCGAGGGCTGGTACACAATTCCGTGGCTGTCGAGCCTGTGAGATGCTCCACCAAAGGGAGAGACTCCTTAGAAGAGAGGGCACCTTTCAGCGGCTCATCCAACCCAAGAACACCTCCTCCTCCCACTTCTGTATAACGTACGGACTATCTCCAAGAGGGCCAAAGCTTATTACGTCTTCTGCAACGACAGCTTTCAGCAGTCAGCAAACAGCATTTAATTTGCAATGTGAAATATTCAACTCAAACAAAAGCTGATCATACAGCACCTGCAAAATTTTTCCCAGATGGGCCTCTGAAGCCCCTCGCTGCTCTGGTTGTACGTCCAATATTTCTTTTAACAACAGGAGCAGAAGCCAAGGCAAACAGGCAGCTCGCTATCCCTTCCCGATCCCTAACGCTGCTGGTACGTGCTGCAGTCCTGCTGCAAACAGCCGCGCTGAAACGGACGGGGCGTTCCAACAAGGCCACGACTGTTTCTCACACTTCGGTTGTGAGGAGGTCACGTATTCACGTCTAAGCAGCAAAACGTACGGGTCTGTGCAACGCTCGATGCCTCTTCCACCCATCCCTGAAAGCGAGGAAGAACAGACTTACGGACTTGCTCCGTCCCCCTGTCCATGAGCCGCACTCAGCTAAGGGAGTAATCAATTTAGCTGGACGTAATATCTGTCTGTTCAGAGATCTTTCACATTTAAAGCAGAGAACGGCTTTCATGTCGGTATGACAACTAAGGATCAGGTAATCAGAAGACAGGAGGATACGGGCACGAAGAACACTCGGTATGGTACCAATCAGCCTACAGTGCACACATCTATTCTAAAAGGACCAAATCCAAACGCCCAAGGCAGCTCTCGCTCGTTTTGCTGCTCCTCAGGGGTGCCGCGGAGGACAGCACAGCCCGCCACCAGTGCCGCCGCACAAAGGCTGACTTGTCTGCGCCGCCCGCGTAACTCCCAGTTCTGCTCCCACCGGCTCGGCGGAGATGGCTCCCGCGGGAGCAGCCGACCTCCACCAGCGAGCGACTACACTGACAGCTTTGTACCAAATCTGACGTCAGGAGGACCCAAGGGATCCATGAAAGGGCTCTCCTCCATATTTGGGCAGATCCCGAGGCTGGTCCAGACAGTCCCAGACACTCACTGCTTTCTCTGTCGTTCCCGAGACACCGCCGACGGTGGGGCTGCCAAAGCCTCCGCTCCGCCAGCGCAGAAATGCCTTCTCCTTCCCAGAGCTATCTGCTCTGTTCGCTGCTTTATAATGTCGGTCATTGCTGCAATAACCACGAGGCACTGAGAGGGGGGGAAAGAAAAGTTTGCATCCAGTCATCACCGCAAGTAAAAGTATCTTGTGTCTGGCTCGGCAGGCATCGCTCCTTACAGCCGACACACCAGGGAACGATTTGTGCAACAGAAACAAGTAATACAGCACAGAGAAGAACGAATAAGCACCGAAAACCAGCACAACTGCATCTTCGGGAAATAGGCTTGATAAAAGGGAAAACGACGGTCAATGTGAAATACCGCACACGGGGAAAACACAGCCCTAATGATACCCACACAACCACAGGCTTCACACAGCCTGGGTCCCACGGAAGAGACGTTAAAATCCCTGGGAATATCGCCATTAAAATGTCCGTTCAGTATGTTGTGGAAAAGAGAAAGACAATGCTGAATACTGTGTATGGAAGTAAATGAAAAGGACCATCTCATTAGCGCTACACAAATCCATGCTGCTCCCACAACTCCTGTTCGGCAGGGAATTCCCGTACTTCTGTCCGAAAAAAAAGATACAGTAGGAGGAGAATAATACAGGAAAGACAACATGGGTGATGGGAGATAATGAAATGATTCCCTATGAAAAGAGATAATAAAAGATTAGGTTTCTGCAGCAAGGGGAACAGGTTCCAAAGTACTAGAGAGAGAAATACGACAGAATAAAGCCATAAATTACAAAGAAAGTGTGAATAATCATTTGCTGTTGGCATCTCCATAAACCAAGAGCTAGGGCATCACATCAAGACCAACAAGCTTTAAACCCCCCACTGGCAGTTTCAAACAGAGTAAGCAGGGCTTTCTCCCCCCCTACTCTGAGCACGTGAAATTATGGGATCTGTCCCAGAGGAAGGACCGGAGTGGCTGAAGTGCACTACGCAGGCTCGGGGAGGACAGCTCACCGCGGGAGGGAAGGATGCCAAACCGAAGGGAAGTGATCACTGTATTCTTTCGATTTATTTATTTTTATCCTTTCCTAACCATTGCCACCACAGACAGCACGGTGACCCGAACACAATTCTCAGCAACGAGCCCATTACTCCAGTCAAGGGAGGGCAACCTATCATGTCTTTAGGAACTCTGTTTTATGCTACATTTTTCATATATATGTATCTTTTCATGTATTAAGCATCATTTCATTAGGAATATTTTTTTTCCCCAGGGTAATATTAATTAGCATAAAGAGAGACTGCAAATAAAACAGTTTGCGACCATCCCCTGACCCATACAGAGCTGGAAAGGGAGTAATTCCCTGTTCTGTTCATGGCAGAAAAGAATTATTTGTGCAGCCGTTAAAGGTAGTCACGCATTGGTTTCCAATCAGTGCCGTGCCTCCCACACGCTGCTCGGCTGTTTCCCTTCTCCAGCTGCTCTCTGGCACTCCGAGCAAGACGTGGACGTGCAGAAGCCTCCCGCCTGTTCGGAAGAGAGACGGGTCGAACGGGACCGGAACTGCGCCCTCCTCCACCAAACCCGCCGGGGGAAGGGTGGCCCCGGGCTGCAGCCGAGGCACCGAGAACATCTCGGCTCAAAAGCCTTGAGATTTTCTACTGAGACACATGACTAAACATCCCACTGCAGCCGTTACTTCTGAGGCTACAAACTCCGGGGGACAGAGCTGAGCGATGGCTATTCCCCCCCGAAGCAGAACCTCGCTGTGTGAAACAGCGAACGGCCAAGCATCGAAGCGGCTTACAAGCCTCGAGACTCAGCCTGGCAACCGAAAACCCGTTCCTTCAAGGTGTTAAACCAGGAGACAAACCTGGGCACCACAATCTGCGAGAGACTAGTCGCATTGTCGGTCCCAGTATTCTTCCCTCATATCAAAGGTTTAATTGACAGCCGCAATTCATTACTAAGAGCTAAAATACACAGAGCCTTTTCAAGATAATACAGGCATTTATTTAGGTGTCGGCAGTCCAAACCAATCCTCAAAGTAAATTTACTCATCTCAGAAGAGTGCAGGTCTTGTTTGGTAAAGATATTCAGCATCCCTCTTTCCCAATAATTCCCATTAAAAAAAAAATCACTTCTCTTTTACCCTATTTCACATGTTGTCAGTACATGGTATCTGCTGATAAACACCATTCATCAAGGAATTCACCAGAACGCCAAAAAAGCATATTCCCTTACCCCTACACATAACTGTACCACTCTACAAACTCTCTTTTGGCGTATTTTTAAAAAAAGGAGAGCGATCCTTTCAATGCCACACATGAACTGCAACAGCAGCCCGTTCACTCAGGCTGCTGGAGAGAGCGAGGGACCTTCCTCTCGCCTGCCTCCCTGCTGCAATCCGAACCAGCTGCAGCGTTTCTACACACACAGCATGCCTCGCTTAACTGAACTGCGCATCATTTCATCTTTTACCATGAAAAAAAAAAAATATCTCTTTATAAAAAAAAAAAAAAAAAAAAAAAAGCCAAATGCTGCTGCCTAAATCACC
>NW_009650167.1:180341-191194 GCF_000708025.1 Charadrius vociferus | reverse complement strand
TTCATCTTTTACCAAGAAAAAAAAAAAATATCTCTTTAAAAAAAAAAAAAAAAAAAAAAAAGAGCCATATGCTGCTGCCTCAAGTCACGTCAAAGCCCGAGCGCTCTGCAGAGCGACACGCAGCATCCGTGAGCGGAAGGCAGCAGTGCCAGGCCAGAAGACACTCTCCAGAAGACTATAAAAGGCTGTCTGGTAAGAATGCTGTTTCTCCTTACTCCAGAATTAAGATGAATATAGGAACAGCACAAAGCCCACGCTCACAGCCTGGCCGACTGAGGCAAATACATCACCTCTTGACACAAAGCAAGCATCTCTGCGCAGCACGGCATTATCGAAACGTCAATACCAGAGTAAAAACCAGCCGTTAACCCCAGAATGTTGGAGGAACACAAAGGGAAAACCTCCTTCATATTCAATACGTAACTCCGCAGAGGTTGCCCCCGCAGCTGCGCGGCTGGCCGTGATACACACGCTCTGCAGGGGGCTGAGAGGGGGCCAAAGGAAACACAGCGCTTGGGGGAAGAAAATAACGAGGGCCTCACCGTATCGAGCTCGCAAACTCAGGAACTCGCTTTCTGCAAGTTATCTGTGCAGAACACACTCTCTGGCAGCCCATCGGCAGCCAGCGCAGAGCAGGGCGCTCCGATACGCCCTTTCCCAGCGTCCGCACAACGCAAGGCGACGCCGAGGGAGCTGGGCTCCTTTCTGCGCCAAGGCGCCGGCAGCACCCGCCCAAAGCCGCTCAGCAACTCGCCGTCTTCCACCTTCCCAAAGGGAAACCGCACAATTCCCAGGAAAGCTTCTAAACGAACTTCACTTCACCTTTCCAAGACACACGCACTTTAGCTGCGAGTAGCCCCCAGAACTTGCAGTCTGCTAAATTTCCCCCGCTGAACACCAAGCGGAGCTCGTTACTTCCTCATCTCAACTACTTATTCAGCTCAACCTCATTCTGTCAACAGCTCGCTTCCCCAAGCCTCGTCGGGAAGTCCACTCTTCACTACCACCAAAGTTCATCCACTTGTTAGGTGCAGACTCACACCAGCCTTGACACAATCTGCTCTTTGAATCCAGAGTTGGTTACTCCCTCGGGGAGCTTTTGCTCAAGAACTCTTGTGGCCATCTCCTCTCAGAGAGGAATTCATCATGAAATTGGCGCAAGCAAAGTTTATTGCTATCATCACCACCAAACCTACCATCTGTCAAGCCAGGGCTTTTTACCGAAAATAACATCAGCGCTGTATCCTCCCAGTCGGAGCAAAACAGCTTTGTTTGTTTGGGGTTTTTGTCTTTAAATGCAGCTCCGCTCACAGCAATCTCCAAGTCCTTTCCTTACGCGTCTTAAAAGCGAGAAGTAAGACGTTACGTACCACTGATGGCACTCAGCACTTTGGTCCCATTTCTGTAAGGCAATTTCCATCTCTTCTTTCCCTGCAATAGGAGGCCAGAGATAAGAAATTCAGCCACTTTGTCTCTTTACGTCCTTCTTTAAGGCTGTTGGAGTACAATAGCAGTGTGGCATAAGAAGTTACATATTGATTAGTTTTATAATACAGGTGGCTTGAAAGTGTTCCGTAAATAACTTCATACTCTTGCAGCGATACGGAGCATCCCAGCCCGCTCAGAGAGATCGTGCAGATTTTAAGCAGAGTCACAACACGGCGCTTCGCCTCATTTGGACGCAGTGTCATCTCTAACGAGAACATCTTCCCTGCTGCGCTAAGAAAAGGTAATGAGAGTTTTCAACGGGTTTGTTCCGATTCATTTCACAGCCTCAGATCTAGGACTTGCCCCGCTGCCCCCTCTCTCCTCCAAGAACCAACAGGCTCAAAAAGCTGAAGAAGGGGGAGAAAAAAGCGGGGTTTCTAACCCCGACGTGTAACGCCAGCTCTGACCACCCCCCTTCCCTCGCCTTGAACCCACAACTCCCTACCATCAGATGCGTACGATCTCTTCTCATCTGCGTCTTCTGTGATTTCGCACATATCGCTGTGTGCCCGGGCCAGGCGCCAAAGGAAGTCTCTCTGGTCTGCGTACTGCAGGAAAAACAGGAATGTCGCACGTCAAGATCCATTCTGCCATTGGCAAAGAGCAGGAGAAAGAAAAATCAAGCGGGGGCATACTCTAGAAGGCACACAGACATTTTTTTGAAACCTTAGAAGGCCCCAACTCTACAAGAACTGAAGCAGAACCACAAAAGAGCAAACCGGACGGCCACATTTGGAATTAAGCTTGTAACACTACGCTACTGGTACAGGTCTAATCGTTGCCACCTTCTAACACGGAACCTTTCCGCTTCAGAGGCCATACGGGGGCCAGTTCTTCAGCAGTCTCCGCTAACCCCAAAACACCGGGGAAAAAGTCACCCTAAACCTCACCACTTCACTAAAATTGACAAATTGAATTTTATTTTTTTCATGCTTCAGTCCGCATTCACACCGGTTCGCCTCCTGCCGCCTTCTCAAACCCGGGGCCGTGCTGTAGGGGTACCGCTAAATTTGAAGCGGGTGTATTCTGAAAAACCCAAACTTATTTAAGAAAAAAAAAAAAAAAGGAAAAAATTAAAACACAACCAAATAACAGTCTGTTTCTTTTGTGACAGTACTGTAAATAAAAGAAAGTGGGAGAATCACCAGGAAGAGGCAGGCAAGAGAATTTCAGAAGCCCACAGACCCATCATTTCTTCCTGGTTGGAAGGAAAAAAACCCCAATCTACTCGAAATTAGAATGGATCAAGTTATCCACTATTTCTTTCCTTCTATTCCTCGTGGAAATATAGGAGCCAAAAAGGTTTTGCTCTTTAAGAGGCTGGTAACCAGGAGGGTCTCTCTGCTGGCTCTGCAGCAGGTCGGCAGGCGCTACCGGAGGCAGCGGGGCACGTCCCCACGCACCAGTGGCAGCGCCAACGCTCACCCACTCAGGGGAGCAATTGGCATCGCCTCCAGGGGATCACACACGTGTTCCTTCAGGTGGCAAACCACCCGCACCATCCAGGCTTTTCATCTTGTTAGCTCATTAAGCGTTGCCTAACCCTTCTGTTTGGATATGCGACTTAGTTATGTCGTGAGCCGCCGCACGTGCGCACCGGGCGGTCCTGGGACAGACCAAGTTTCCCGAATCTAGACGGAGCCATTGCGTACGCAACGAGGTAAACGGTCTCAAAACCTTCGCTGAATTTACCGCACACACACAGTACCGTTATTTCACATGTGCACAGTGTGTTCACTCGGGGAAAGCGATGACAGGACAAGGCACAGAGTTCCAAGACAGAGAGCGACTGGGAACTGGCTGCTGCCGCAGCCCCAACAATTTTGGCCTTCAGCCCGCCCCCAGGCTGCTCCCGAGGAAGGGGCCGCTGGAAGCCGGCCCGGCTGCGGTGCGGGACCTGGACCCTGCTAAGAGATGCAATTTCCTCCTTCCCAGCTATTTAGCTGAAAACACAAATCGCTGCTGGAAAATACGAAAAGGCAACCTTTACCGCCAGTTTATTGTTCAGCAGCAGCTGGAATCCCTCTCTCCTCTCCTGCTCATCCCCGTTGTGCAAGCGGTCAGCCTGCTGCAGTAGCTGACCCAGCCCTTCCTCCAGCGAGGAATCGAAGAGTAAATGCGTTTCATCCTCGTTGACGAGATCCAGAGAATCCCGTCGCACGGTTCTCACTGTCTCACAGCTCACTTCGTCTTCCCCTTCTTCGCTCTCTCGCTCGGACTCCCGGTCGTAATCAGACTCAGCGTTGGCTGTGGTGTACCTTTGAGAAAAAAAAAAAATCAAAACCAAACCACAATGTAAAATCAGTTGGAGGAGATGCTGTGCAGCCTGTCACAGCTTTACATATACGGTACAGAAAAAACAACTCCCGAGAGAGGAAGAGGAGTATCTTAGCTTGTCCTGAGAACATGCTACAATCCAAGTGTCTCAAATAACACACCAATCATTATTTCTCATGTAATGTACACAACCTCCGAAAGCTGAAGGCAGAAGGGCCCCCAGACGGTAAGTACAGCTCAGTCACAAGCGTCTACGTCTCACTTGTGCACCGTGACAGCTCCTCTCAGGCCTTCCAACTTCAGTGTAAGAGAACTAAACACCTAAGAACAGAGCCGGGACAATTCTGTTCAACGCATGGATTATAAAAGAGAATTTCAACAAAAAAATCAACAGGCTCATCCACGTGGGAAACAGAACCTGAGGTTTTTAGCCTGTTCCAGGAGATTTCAGACACAATAGCTGTTTTGGCAATATCTAGTACCTCCATCATCTTGTCTGAGCGCTAAGTACGAAACAGGTTCTTCACGCTGACGTGGGGAAAGGTGCAAAGCAGTAGGAGGACTCCAAACTCTTTCACGGGAGAAGCCCTGCGAGGGGACGGCAGATGAGGCACAGAGAGACACCACAGGTACAAAACCCCAGGCAATGCCTAGCTGCTGCATTAGTCAAATGAACCAGGAAAAAGCTCGGATCAAAATTTCCAAAACCAGCTCAAATTAAGCTCCCCTGAGTAACACACAGGCGCCTAAACTGGCAACTTAAACCAGCATTATCTGTTGACTGATACCACTGCAGCGGAGTGACTACTTGCACAACTAATGTCCTTTTAAAGACGACTCTATTTGTCCCCCTCTCATTCATCTGCAAGCTCTTAACTGAAGAATAAGCGCGAGTCAGTGAGCAAGAATTTGGATTTTGTCGGTTTATCGGAATAGAAAGTTCTCTTCCTGAAGCAAGCTACTTCAAATCCCAAACACACTTAATTCTAGGGGATGTTTGCAACTGTTGCCCAATTAAACTGTGCCGCAGCCAACTTGACAAGTTCTGCTAGGACTGCAAGTCGTTGCAGTCTGGGGGCACTCGGTAAGCGCCGCTGCGCTCCCGTTCGTCCTGGCTGAACTCCTCTGCGAGGAGAGCCTCGCGCTCCGTGGGTGAAGCTGCCCTTGGCTGCAGACAAAGATACGTGACCAAAGCCCGCATCTGAGAGAGCAGTTGCAGTCATTTGGCCACACATAGATAACAAGACACATTTGGCTAGCAAAGCTTCGGTTTTCCGAGAACCATTAATAGTGCTCGAGCACTTCCCTCCCTGGCAGAGGGTACGCAAAGCCCCTCACCCACCCCAGCCTCCCACCCGCAGCCGTAAATTAAACGCACACCACTTTCTACTGAAATGTTTTAAGACAAGAAATAAAGTAAGAGTCAGCCTTATCGCTGCAAAGGCAGGAAAGCGAGCGCTACGAGACGACATGCTGGAGAGTACGTAGGCAGCACTAAATTAATGGATGATGGGGCAGCGCAGTGGTAGGTGACACTGGCTGGCTCCGTTTCAGATTAAACGCTTCATTTCTTGTTATTTTCTTAAGATTAACGGTATTATTAGTTCTCTAGACTACCTCGTTTCCAGTACTTCTCCACAAACTCCTCAAATTCTCTCATTTCCCGTCCCAGCCTGCTACGCAGCACAGTCGTGGGCTACGCAGCTGCGATACTGTCTGAGTACAACATTTTACTGGCAGCTGCAAAGATTTCAGTCCTTCAACTGAAAAACACTTTCCACACTGAAGGCTCCTGAAACACAATAGGGTCTGTAAAAGCAGGCGGCGACGGATGGCTCCTGTACGCGTCTCTCTTTCTCCACCACAAAAATGTGTTTTCTCCAAGGCAGCTCATACAAGACGCTGCCAGTTTAAAAAGATAAGTAAAACCGTATATGACTTCATAAACTCAGAGTTTTCAGAAAGATTAAGGGATTTAGATGTTATCAGCCTGTCTTCTGGAGTTTACAACAATGGAAAGCTCTTAAAAGCTTTAGTGTGTCGAGGCCTCTGGCTAGCACACATCCTGAACGAAAATGAAAACATACTCCCTGGAACAAAAAAGCACATGGAAAGAGGAGGCAAAGCAGCCCAAAAGACCGAGGCAGTGCCAAAGCAATATAGAGAAATTAAGCAGCCCGAGTCCTCTGGGCTCCTGCTCCTGAAAGCTCGTCATGATTTTTGCAAATTGTGTCTGAAATGGGAGAAGATGCTGATGTCCGTGTGGTTTGCAAAATAAAGCTGAAACGCGAGTTGTTCTTTCTGAATTTCATCAAAAGAATACAGTTGCCAGAAATGAATACAGAGCTGAAATTTATCTGCTGAGAATAGGCTCATTCTTCCTCCCAGTGGCTGCTAAAAAGCTTAAATAGTCTCTTCCAAAATATATCCAAAATATATATTTCCTACCCTGATTTTCTACTAGAAAAATTTAGTATTTATGTCTCTAAAAGACAATGTTGTGTAGTGAAGGCAGCTGGTCCCAAACAGACTAATACTATACCTATTTGTACAGGACAAATACCAGAGTGAGGAAATTACATACCATTTGAATTATTTTAAATCAGATGAGCGCTGCTTATCCACTAATTCTCCACACTGGTCACTAAAGCTAACTACAGACTTTAAATAAAACCTAAGAACTCCTGCAACCGTCACTAGGTTCCCCGTAAAGCGATGAGGTGCTGCAGCCAAACACACCCCCGCTCCACCCGCGGTCCCCCAGGGACGCTGCCGCTCTGAACCTTAGACCCGCTGTCGGCCCCTCTCTCCACTTAACGCTCTCCGAAGATCGGAGGACAGCTAGAGCCGCTAGCTGCTGAAGACGACCATCCTTTTCAGCGTGCTTTACAAAATACACTGGCGCCCCGATGACTCACCGCATCTGCTGTTATCCCGACGGCGAGGTCTTGTCTTCAGAACCAACTCTATAGTTTTACCATTTGTTACGCAGCCCCGGTACCCGTTGCACCGCCGCGAATCGCCTACTCCCCCGCCTTGCTTTCGCGGGAGCACCCGCTTCAGATGGAGCCGTTCTATAACCTGAATGAGATCGCGTCAGCTCTTTCCTGCTTCGCCAACTCCAGCTGCTAAAGATAACACACTGCAACGTGGCGGGTTTGCGGCAGCCCCGTGGCCTTCGGTCGAGGGGGCTGCGACAGTAACGGCTGCTTTGTCCCCGCTGCCCCAGCCGTGCTGCCAAGGGGCAGTGTGGGCCAGCGGAGCGGGCGCTCGGCTGCGACCGAACCGCACGTCCGCGCCAAACTCTGCCTGCCCTGCTCTCGCCGCTACAATTAACTTCTCGCTTTAGATTACGTTGCATTTCAGCTTCCCCGGGAACACGCGCACAGCCAGCGACGCGCGTTTTACAACACCCCCCTCCCCTCAAAAGCCAGAGCGTTCATCCGAGTAAGGCACAGAGAGAAGCGCTTCCTCAGAAAGGCGGCAGTGCCATACACGTATGCAGCAGAACTCGTTATCTAATATGACAATACTTGTATCTCTATTGTAATTTTTACTGATGTTCTTAAATTACACGGTACTTTTCACCTGTTTTTAAACCATAAGAACTTAAGCAACACAACTGATCACCAGTGACACACTGAGAAAAATCCACAAGAAATACCCTAGCCAAAGACATTTTAGTTAACTGGAATATATTTTTAACTTTCTCACGTTTTCCAGACGTTCTAAAATATATTACTGTAGGGAAATCTTATTTATAAGCTCTCTCACTCGATTCCCAGGCTGGACTTCTAATTCCCTTCTTCCTGCAAGGTTCCCTAATCAAATTATTGCCTAAAAAACCCACCAAAACTATACATATCTTTTTTTCTTTCCCCCCTTTTTCTAAAAGTTGGAATCACAGCACTTCTCTCAAGCCGGCCCTGGCAGTATAGACTTACTGTAATAAATGCAAATAAAAACAGGATGACAGACGCCTGTGGAGAAAAACAAACCCAATCCCTGCCTTTATGTTACAAACTGCTCAGACCTAATTGGGCACCAAAGCCCGCAAAAGCTGCTTCTAGGCGGGCGCTCTGCTTACCCTCCTTCACTTTCTCCGTCGTCCGTATTGGCCGTTCCTGAGCTGGCTGTGAAATAAATTGAACTGGAGCCCGTGGAATCGCTTCTTTCTCGAGGAAACGGGAACCGCCTCCGGCGCGTTACTTTCTGGGTTTCTTCCAGATGGGACCTTTGAGGAAGGCAAAAAGAGAAACAAATGAACATTTGGTAGTGAGATGTCTGCTACTTCGCTTCCCTTCTGCTCCTGAGTGGATTCTGTCCAATTCACTTTACCTCCAAAGAATTCACAAGGAGCCTTACTCTGGCTCATACAACCATCCCGCTGCCGTACGCCAAACATCGTACCCTGCAGTCACAGCAAGTCTGACCGCAGGCTTTATACAGTCCGTACACGCAACCCCCAAACAAAGGAGCAACCGCATCACACGCATTCCTCTGACTTCCTCCATGGAGGAAGAGAAAGGAGCCCTGAAACACCCTGCAGAATGTAGCGCCTTTTATTCTGTGTCACACCTTACCTACAGCGGGCAGCAGAGACAAAACAGCGGTAGGAAGAGACAAACGTTTCCAGAACAAATAACCTTCCCGGTCTGCAACACGAGCGAGTGTCGGTACTTAATATCCCAGAAGGGGAAAAACCCAACCCTGGCTAAACACACAATTTGTTTTACATGAATCTCACTGGAGGTCAAGACATAACGCCAGCAGAAACTGAAGAGACGCTTTGCCCGCTTTGAGATTTTAAATTTAAGATAGGCAATCACGGCTGGTTTGCCGTGCGCCGGAGTAAATGCGCGCAACGGTAGAAAAAGACAGCAAGGGGCGGGGGCGATACCTGACTTCGCCAACGATTTCTGCAGCCAAGTGCTGCAGGCTGTTCCGCAGCTCCTCCACCTCCTTCCTTAGCTCGGAAATGTTTCTCAACACAAAGTCGAGGCGCTCCAGCACATCCACCTGCTCGTGCTGCGCGAGGAGAGGTGCGGACACAGCACCGTCTCCCGCCTCCGCAGGAACCAGCACTCTGGGCACGACTTAAAGAAAACAAGAGGAGAAAAAGCTCGTGAGATGCAAATGGGAAAGGATTTCACATAAGAATTTTTAGTACAGTTTTGGTTTGGGTTTTTTTTTTTTTTTCCAGAAGACAGAGGCTATGAGGCTCGCTCTCAAGTATTGCCGCCCGGCCTGAGGTTTTGGGTTCTTCAGCTGGTTTACTGCTCCCTTCTCTCACACCAGCACCTGGCCACACGACCAGATTTGCCACAGCAACTCGGGGTAAACAAAGCTCTCTTAAGTACACTTCTATAAAAATCCCCTTGTAACTCTTTTTTTAAAAGTGCAAAATCCACACTGAATATCACAGAGTCTACCGTAGGTAAAGAAACTGCTGTGGGGTTGGGGGTTTTTTTTAAGTCCTTACTCCACATTAACTTATTTCCTATTCTCCGCACTTCTGTATGAACATCCCACTGAAAAACCACACTCTGCTTTTCTCCTGAATTGCCATCAACCCAGGAGGACATCAGCCAGGAGAGCAACCAGCTTACAGGGTAACACGTGACAATGAACAAGGGCAACGGAAGCCAAGTTTGGCCAAAAAGGACCCAAAAAAAGGGCCACACAAAACCAAAATCCCCTGTATTCTTATTCAAGGAAAAAACCAACACAGAAACTGCAGGAGGAGACATCTGACTTTAAACAGCGGTTTAGTCATCAAAATGTGTCATTGCTTTCTACCGAGTATCTCAAACCTTCACCAGCTCTGCCCGGTCCTTGCGTCTCCTCGCCGACACTGCATGACCAACCGGCACACAGAACAGATTTACATCTGTGGATCTTAAATATGCTTTCTTGAAAGCTCATGAATACTATAAATAAATATACTACCAGTTAAGTCAATTATTTAAGAAGGAACACACTTTTATATTAACAACAATAAAAATAGATAATCACTCTCAAAAAAGCAGCCAGACTCGCAGAAAAGAAGGGCTTATCTGCCAGGGTACCCCGTGCTAACGCATCTAAACTCAGAGATAAAAATATAAATTCCCTGGAATAAAGGAGTACTGTAATCTTTTCCTTCTCAGAAACGACGCTGTTTGCTCAAGAGGGGGCTGTGGGGAATCTCACAGGGTTGTTTCCGCGCGCCTGCCCCGCTCCGGCGGCCTTTGTCACACCAGCAGAGGCCGACGCTCCTGTCCTGCCCCGTTCTGCTCAGGAGCTGCCGCTTCAGGGCAAAGTCCCGTGAAACCGGATGAACCGATTACTTTGAAGATATACATATGGTGGGCAGACATGTGTCGCAGCCATAGTTACCAGCCTGTCAGAGCCACTTACCACAGCCACAGGGGTGTTTCTGCTCTGCTGGTACCGCCACAGTGCCTGGACGGCGCACACTACCTGCGGCGCAGCAGGAGGAGGGTGAGGTACGAGTACCTACAGCCTGGTTCTGCACCATCGCAGGTAAGATTACATTGTTCACAAACTACTCCAGCCCCAACACAGCAGCAAAGACGAGACTTCAGGTACCCCACTAAAGCCAGCCAAGTAAAAGCTCTTCCCTAGAAGTAACTTTATTTTTAAACTTAGTCCACTGAACTGCACGTTACCGAAGGGAAACCCCCCACGTTTGTCCTCGCTCAGCCCCCTGTGCTGCCGGGCTCATTGCAAAACCCAAACTATCGTAGTATCACAGAACGGTTTGGGTTGGAAGAGACCTTTAAAGGCCATCCAGTTCCCCCCCCTGCCCTGGGCAGGGCCAGCTCCCCCCAGCCCAGGTTGCTCCAAGCCCCGTCCAACCTGGCCTTGAACACCTCCAGGGATGGGGCAGCCACAGCTTCTCGGGGCAACCTGCCCCAGGGGATCACCGCCCTCACAGCAAAGAATTTCTTCCTGATATCTCATCTCAATCTCCGCTCTTTCAGTGTCAAACCATTCCCCCTCGTCCCATCGCTCCCCTCCCTGATGTAGAGTCCATCCCCAGCTCTCCTGGAGACCCTTTAGGCACTGGAAGGCCACAATAAGAC
>NW_009650167.1:179026-179427 GCF_000708025.1 Charadrius vociferus | reverse complement strand
GCACCTAATTATACCTGTACCTGCAGCTAATTACACCTACACCTGCACCTACACCTAATTATACCTGCACCAAAACCTGCACCTACACTGCACCTAATTACACCTGCACCTAATTACAGCTAAACCTGCACCTGTACCTAAACCTGCAGCTGCACCTGTGCCTACACCAATACCTAATTGCACCTGCACCTAATTATACCTGCACCTCGTTACACCTAAATCTGCGCCTACACTCGCTCTTGCTCCTACACCTAATTGCGCCTACGCCCGCACCTAATTAGACCTGCAGCTACGCCTAATTGGACCTGCACCCTAGACCTGCACCTGCACCTAATTACACCTATACCTGCACCTAATTAGACCTGCAGCTACACCTAAGCACTCCTACACCCAAACACGCC
>NW_009650167.1:176528-178531 GCF_000708025.1 Charadrius vociferus | reverse complement strand
TCGGCGCCGCGCTTCCCCGCCGCGCTTCCCCGCCGCGCTGCGATGAACGTGATAAACACACGGGGCTGGGAAGACATAATTTCCGCAAGGAGCAGGGGCTTTGCTCCGTCCCTTTAACCCCTTTATAGCAGCAGAAAAATCCGCGCGCTGGTGGGCGGGTGGATCTGAAGCCCCCTGGGGTTTGGTGTTCCGTTACTGTCTTTTTTGCCCCCAAACAAACCCCCACATTGCTCCGGCGTTCCCGTTGTGATTGTCGTTAAGCCGCCATGCCACAGCAGCCGGGGCCGCGGCCGCTGGCCACGCAGGTGGGGCTCTGGGTAAAACAAACACGCACATAGACCGATTTAAGATATTTGCTTTTCTCGAAATGCTTTCCCCTTCCTGAAGTAACCTCCTGATTCGGTTTTACAAAGACCCCTTGGTCCTGCTCGGCGCTGCAGGTCCCCAGCAGCCATGCCGGGTGGGATGCCAAGACCAGCAACGCGTGGCCTCACGCCTGACGCACAAAGCGGAGCCCCTCGAGACGCAAAAGGCAGTTGCGGAGTTGTTTTACCTTTGGCTCTATTGGGAAAGTCTTTATTTCTCCCATGTGGCTTCAAAACATGGTACAAAAATCACTGCTTCCTCCTAAAAAATGAGTCCAGCACTTCGTCCCCTGGCGCAGGATCGGAGCCAACAGGTTGCAAAGACCCAACGCTGCGGACCAGCGACTTCTTGAGTAACAGGGGACGCCGCCAAGAGGAAAGGCAGCGACTTCTGTGCACATCAAGTTGTCATTAGGCGCAATGCTCTTGGCACATCCACCCTTCTAACGCGGCGCGGGCTGCTCGTCCCCCGAACGGAGATGTGCACAGGCGGCTTTGGCCCACCAGTTGGTGAGCGCTGGGACTGGAAGCGTGTCCCCGAGGATGCTGCCTGGCTCTGGGAGCGGTGATGGGACCGCAACAAAACAGGGAACGTCCCAAACCTGCCTCTTGGCTGGCTGGGGCTTTGACAGCTCCTGGGGTAAGGGACAAATGTACCAAAAAAAAAAGTATTCAGAAAAGCCCAAAGCTGCTGAGTGATGCAGCAGGAGTGGGAAGCAGTGATTTTAGTGAGCGCCCCATCCTGTTTGTAGGACTCATCGTTGTACGGGGGAAGTAAGGAGGCGCCGGTTCTTGGGTGGAGTGTGGTGCTTCAGGTGGCAACGGACCCCGTAGGGTGAAGAAGATGGGAATGGCCAAATAATCAGCCCGAGGCTTTGGGGGGTTGGATTCCTCCGTTCCGCGGTGAATGCAGGGAATGCGTGGGGCCGTTACACTGCTGGCGTGATCCCCCGAACCTGCGGGATGTAAGAAATCCCTTCTACCAGGATGCTTGAAAGCAGAAATGTCTTTTTCTGGAGCAGCCAAAGGAAAACCAGTGACTCCCGTGACACCCTCTGCAGCCTCCTCAGGAGGAGCTAAAAGGATGGATTAAACGTATCTTTCTCCTACTGCGTCCCAAGTCCAGAGCTTCTCAGCCGCAGCCTCAGCTAACGAACAATACCACTTAATCAGCTTTGAAACACCCTCTTGGGGGGTCTCTCCCCGCAATCGGACGCGGCCGTCAGCGTGTCTCTCGCCTGCCCCAGCACCGGCAACCCCGCACCGCAGGGCCGGGGGACGCTCGTCCTGAGGCGCTGCCCACCATCCCCTTGGTGATACGCTGGGCGGGAAATGTAATTGGGTGCTGCCGGGTGTTAATTAGAAAAAGGCGCCGCTGTCAGAAGAGGAAAGACAAAGCTCCTCATGTGCCGCTCGCCTCTGGCAAGCGTGGGTACCGGCGTGAGGGTCTGTGGCAGAGCCAAATACCCTTGTGCTGGTCTTTTATCTGAATTATTGGGCGGGTTTCCAGCGCGGCAGCTCCCACTGGCCCCCGTGGGTGAGGAGGGCTGTGAGCAGACCAGTGGGAGCCGGTGCCGGAGAGGAGCGCGTTGCTTTGGGGTGATGAATGGCACCGCTGGGGGACATCACTCTGCGCTC
>NW_009650167.1:174558-176450 GCF_000708025.1 Charadrius vociferus | reverse complement strand
GCCGGCGGCCGCGCGGCACGGCCCCTGGCTACCCACCGCTTCGCTTCCTGGACGGAGCGAAGGCTCTTGAGGACGAGAGGAAATGACTTCAAGCTGCGCCGAGGGAAGTTTAGAGTGGATATTCAGAAGAATTTCTTTACTGAAAGGCTCATCCGGCATCGGAACGCGTTACCCACCCAGTGGTGGGGTCCCCATCCCTGGAGGGATTTAAGGGTCGTGTAGATATAGCGCGCGGGGACGTGGGTTGGTGGCGGGCTCAGCAGCGTTAGGTTCAGGGTTGGACTGGATGGTCTTGCAGGTCTTTCCCAGTCTGGGAAATCCTGTGATTCTGTGGTTCTGCCTGCGTTTCCCACCTGTGTTATTTTCAGGCGCCGGCGGGACGGTGACCGCAGGACCGCGCTCGCGGTGAGGTCCAAAGGGGTTATGGATTTTGGGACTCCCGTCGAATCAAACACAGGCGGGGTGAAAGGCGCGGGAGGCAGCATTTCCTTCACGTTAATTGGGCAACAGAGGCAATAACGCGCTGGTTTGTCGCACCAGGTTCACACTGGAAAATAAGAGTTGGGAGTAAACATTCGGAGTGTTCTGGCAGCGGGGATTTTGGGAAGGCTCTCCTTAGGATGGACATGATGTAAATGAGCGAGGCATCCCACGTACAGCTCAGAGTGAATATAGCGGGACATTCGGGGCACGCTTTAGGAAGATGATACCGTCAACCTCTGTGGGTTATTTCCTTTTATCATGCCAAACCCAACAAAGGTTAATAATAACAAACATGTCAATAACACTGTTAATAATAACAGTTGTCAAGGTCTGGCTTTGCCGAAGCGTTTCCTTTAGCCGAGCGAGCAGAAAGGTTGATTTTCCCCCTTGCTCCCTCTCGGAGTTAATGAGTAACTCGGGGCAGCGCAGAGAAGGGGGCCGCGGCCCCGCAGGAGGGATGCAGCACAGCACAGCCCCGGCTCTGCCGCGGGAACAGCCCTCTGCTTTCTCCTGCCGCCGCTCGCTTCTGAAGGTTATTGGCAAAATGCAGAATTGATTACTGGTTGTCCATTACTGGTGAGACACGTGGAGATGTGTCTGTGCAAGTTTTGAGGCTCGGGAACTATTATTTGCTATTTATGGAAATATTATTCGCTTTCTAGGTGGTTTTGAAACTGCTAGGGTGGGTGCTGAGGGGGAGTTGCTCCATCGGCACCTGCAGAGGAAGCACCTCTGTCCATCACCATCTCAGGAAATGAGCTTCTCCTCAAATTTTGAAGGGTTCCCCATGTTTCCAGATAAAAGCTCAACAGCCCGTAGAAAAAGGGATTTTTTTCCCAGTATGCTGGTTATGCCAGCCGCCCTGCTTTGGGGCAATGTCTGGGAGGCGCCCCAGGGAGGACCCGCGATGCTGTGCAGGCTCCCGAGCTCCCCACCTGCCTGGCTCCTGCTCCATCACCTCCCGCTCCTCATCGCCCTGTCCAACATTGCCCGCTCCTTTATTTCCCTGTCGTTCATTTCTCGGTCCTTTGTCTCCCTGCCCATCAATTCCCTGTTCGCTGTCTCCTGGTCCTTCGTCTCCCTGTCTATCACCTCCCTGTCCATCGCCTCCTTCTTTGTTGCCTCCCACTCCTCCATCTCCCAGTCCGTCATCTTCTGTTCTCCATCTCCCTGTCCATCGACTCCTCTTCTGCTTCTCCCTGTCCATCACCTCCTGCCCTCTGTCTCCCTGTCCATCATCTCTTCTCCATCTCCCTGTCCATCTCCTCCTCTTCTCCGTCTCCCTGTCCATCATCTCCCGTCCTCCGTCTCCCTGTCCATCACCTCCTCTTCTCTGTCTCTCTGTCCATCACCTCCTCTTCTCCGTCTCCCTGCCCATCATCTCTTGTCCTCCATCTCCCAGTCCATCC
>NW_009650167.1:172634-173809 GCF_000708025.1 Charadrius vociferus | reverse complement strand
GGTCTCACCCCGTCCCTTCGGATGACCCCGTCCCTTCAGATGTCACCCCATCCCTTCGGGTCTCACCCCATCCCTTCGGATGACCCCGTCCCTTCAGATGTCACCCCATCCCTTCGGGTCTCACCCCATCCCTTCGGATGACCCCGTCCCTTCAGATGTCACCCCATCCCTTCGGGTCTCACCCCATCCCTTCGGGTGTCGGGGAGGAGGAGAGCTCTCAGGTGCCCGTACCCCGGCTCCTTTCCCCAAACCCCTCCCGAGCAGCGAGTAACAGAACTGGGGAAACTTGTCGTAGGATCCTGATCTCAGGCCCCGTGTCCTCACTATAGATTTCCCCTCATCCCCGAATCGCCGTTTCCCGGTGGAAGATGCAGCTGTAGCCGAAGGGAATGGCATTGCTGGTGGTGGTGGGGGGTGCACAGCAGCCCAGGCAGCGGCAGGGATCTCCGGGCGAGACCTGGGCCGAGTGCGCATCCCGTTATTCTCATGGAAAGACATCAAGGAAGCGTTCCTCCCTAACGCTCACAGCAGCTGCAGGGGCAGAGCAGCCGCTGCCGCCCCGCCGCCAACCGCACATCCTGCCGGCACTGCGAGCGCAGATAGCTGTGGACGCGTCCGGGTTTTTTTTTCCTTTTCCCACCCCAAAGGGGACCGATCCGTCTGAAAGCCCAAAGCTGACGATGTGGTTTTGCCATAGGAAGGGGGTGGTGGTGAGAAAAAGCAAATCCACACGCCGGCGGGAGTTTGGTGAGAGGTGGCGCTGCTGTCGCTGAAGATGTCCCGTGGCGCGCACGCCTCAACGCCAGCCAAGAGGGACGGGGACGTGTGGGGACGCTGCGCAGCGCAGCGCCTGCGGGCAGCGATGTTTGGCATCGCGCAGGTTCATTCTGGACCGAGGTGCAGAAAGCGCCACGTGGTTGGGGTCAGCGCCGCTTTAGGGACAGGCGCGCAGCGGGGCGGGCTGGGTTATCATCCCTTGGCACGTGTTCCCCCCCTCGGGGACTTTGGCAACTCTGCTCTTTAGCAGCGCAGAGCAAACATTTCCAACCCGACACTTGGCATCGAGCCGCGGCTGGAGACAGCCCGTCCCGGCCTCGCAAGGGGGCACCGACTCGGCTGCTTTTCCCGGCAGCGGCCGGGGCAGGGAGGAGCACGTCCCCCGGGTGGCACGGCTG
>NW_009650167.1:166080-168163 GCF_000708025.1 Charadrius vociferus | reverse complement strand
AGGGGGCTGCGGGGGGGCAGCGAGCGGAGAACGCTCATCCTCTGCCTCCGCTTCGCCCTTCCCCAGGCAGCTGAGCGTGCCTGGCGTGTGCCCCGCTCCCCAAAACCTTCCATCGGTGCCGCTTCCAGTTGGGGTCTGACTGAGGCTCCCGTCAGACACGCGGTTTGCCGGCGCCGGTCCGCTTTCCCCACACCGCGGCTCTCCCAGCCCCACGGGAACGCTCTGCTCTCTCCCCCGACAGACTCTTCCCAAACTCCCCGCGGGTCGGGGCGCACGGCCGCCCCAGGAGCGAGGGCTTCGCACCGGGGGGTGACGTGGAGCCCGCACACCTCCCCGTGCAACCTCCCTTTGAGGCTCCGGGACCCGTGTCCTGCCCTTGGGCTTCGCTTTCTCCACGGGGCGATGGAGAAGAGGGGGGTCAAAAACGGTCTGGGTGATACTTTCTGAGGTTGTTTAGGGCTGAGCAGCCCTTTGCGTACTATAAAGTGCCGATAATGGTGTGATGTGGGTTTGCCAGCGGATGGGGGACATCCCTCAGGAGAAGAGTTTCCACCTGCAAACTTCTCCCCGGGAGTGCGGAGGAGATTTATAAGGGAACGATTGCTCCGCCAATTAAAACCGAAGGTCACATCGGTGCTGCGTTATCTGCCGTGCCCTTATACTTAGTTCTGGAAAACCTCCAGCCCGGGAATATCTCATAAAAATAACACTTTCGGAGCAGCGTACAGAAACGTCCCCGTCCCCCCACATACGCCGTGTGGGAAGTCCACCCGGTGGCTCCGGTGGGGAGATGACTCACGTCTCCGCCTGCCTCCCCGCAGCTCCTCCGGTCCCCTGTCGCTTCCGAGGGTGCGTGACTGTCCCCACCTCCCATGGGTGCTCACCTGCCCCGGGCACTCCGGGACACCTTCTCACCCCCCTCTTCTCACCCTTCCCAGTCAGCCGCGCCGTTCCCAAAGCTGTCTCCTACCGGGACAGGCAGAAGGTCCCTCACTGGCCCGGGGATGCTCATTTTCTGGTAAAACACACGGATTCGCTGGTTTTGCAGCATGAGGCCGTGAGCAGCACCCGGTTGCCGCCCTACAGCCTTCCCGGTGGCGGATCCCGGAGGAGCAGAGCCCCCGAGAGCTCAGCCAGCAGGTGGCCCTCCAGGAGCAAAGCCACCAAGGTCCTCTCCTGGGACGGTGGGCGGGCGGCTCCCAGTAATTGCCTCCCCAGTAAAGCTCTTACTGGAGCTGTGCCGGGCGCGGGGAGGGGGCGGCCGTGCTGCCCCACATCACTCACCTGCTCTGCTGCCTTTCCCTGCAGGAGGTCGGCCCCACCATGGTGGGAGACGAGCATTCGGACCCCGGCCTCATGAGCTTCCTGGGGGCCACGAAGAGGAACATGCTGGGCAACCACTTGTAAGTCCTCCTCTGCGACGTTTCAGGCTCTCCCCGCTCCTCCTTTTCCCAAGAAAACCGGGAACCTTTTCACTCCTTGCATCCACCGTGGCACCCTCCAGCTGCGCATTTGACCCCGGGACTAGTTCGATGCTGAAGGGCACGCGCGTGTCCTCGCCCTGCCTGTTAGCGCTCACCCAAGGAAGTGCTGCCCGATACTTCATTCAATTCTTTCCTTTTTTCCTGCTCTGACCCCATTTTAGCACCTGACCCATCTCGCCCCCTCTCCTCACCCCGGATACGCTTGGGATGCTCCTGGCTCTTACCTCCCTTCCCGGAGTAAAACCCAGCGGCTGAAGGGCACGCGCGTGTCCTCGCCCTGCCTGTTAGCGCTCACCCAAGGAAGTGCTGCCCGATACTTCATTCAATTCTTTCCTTTTTTCCTGCTCTGACCCCATTTTAGCACCTGACCCATCTCGCCCCCTCTCCTCACCCCGGATACGCTTGGGATGCTCCTGGCTCTTACCTCCCTTCCCGGAGTAAAACCCAGCGAGCGCTTGACTCTGCTGCATCGCTCCCCCCGCCTTTATCCCGCCCTTCGTCCCCACAGACAGACCCCCTCTGTCTCACAGTCGCGTCCGGCCCCGATGCTGGGAAGGGACCGGTGCCCGTCCCAGCCCCGCTCTGTGGTGACAAGCCAG
>NW_009650167.1:164948-165294 GCF_000708025.1 Charadrius vociferus | reverse complement strand
TGATTTTTCACTTCTTGTTTCCCTCCAGGAAACAAAAAACCCCACAAAGCAAAACAACCCCCCAAATGCAAATTAGAACACCAGAGGGGAGCGCTGAGATGTCTCCTCAAGCTTGCCCACTCGCGCTGAGGCGCGGAGGAGGAGGAGGAGGAGGAGGGCGTTGAACAGAAGGGGCCTCTCGGTCCCAGTATGTTCTCAAACTTCCCTCGGCGGAGCTGGGAAAACCCGCCGACTCGGTCCCAGCCCGGTGTGGTGCGGGTCCTCAACTCCCGCAGCGTCGAAAATCTGAATGGGGCGGGAGATTTTAAAGAAAGAGGAGATAAAAGAAGAAAAAAAATACCGCAGA
>NW_009650167.1:150914-164772 GCF_000708025.1 Charadrius vociferus | reverse complement strand
GCAGTGCCGGCGGCGTGCCGCTGCCTGCCGAGCCCAGCCCAGCCCAGCCGAGGGCTCCTGGGGCTCTCAGGGGTGATGCGATGGGAGAAGGGGGACCCAAGCGGGGGCAAGAACGCAGCGTTGTAGGGAACCGGAGTGCCACACTCCGTCCGTTTGGGAGAAGGGCTCCGAGCTGCCCGCGGGATGCCCCTGCTGGACTCAGCACCTTCCCGCCCTCCCTCCAGCCTGGCTGGAAGGTGGGTGCTGACAGCCCGGGGGGCACGGCGGCGGGGTGAGCCCAAAATCCCAGCCAGGGACGAGAGCTCCCGTATTCGCGCCCCGGCCGGGCAGGACTCCATCCGCCCCTTCGCTGGCGCTAAGCCCAGCTGTAGGACGCCACAAATCTTGCCCTTCCCATCCCACCGCATGCCCCCAAAACCTTAAACAAGACCTTGGAGGGAGCTTGGAGGAAAAGGTGGAAGCAGTACGGACCTGCCGGAGCACTTAATACAGAGATGAAGAACTTAATTGCCTCTAATAAGGGAGAGCACCGATCCTGCCGTGCCCCAGCCTGTGCGGGATGAGGATGCAAAGCCCGACCCCCGGCTGCTGCGGGAGAGGGGAATCTTCTGGGTCCACCCCGGGGGACGCGCGCGTGTGGGTGACCTCCAGGCACCGTCCCCTGCGTCTCCTCCACTGCAAAGGCCATCAGGACCGGTTGGCGCGGAACCAAACCAAACGCCTCTCTGCTCGGCTTGGGGGTTGAGGTGTGCGGCACCCGCTAATTCTTTAATTTACCCGCTCCGCAGGGCACGGCCAAACCGCGTCCGCCGGGACGCTGAGAGGGCAGCCGGGCAGAAACCAGCAGGAGGCTGTCGGCTCCATCGCTAAGATTAGCTGCGGCTGGAGACACTCGCTCACCTGGGCGCTCTGGTTTCGGCACATCTGGCAGGCAGGGCAGCTGGGGTCACCGACGCCGTGTGTGCAAGCGCAGGAGTCCTCCCCAGTCCCGGGTGACATTTTTGGTCCCCGCCGGCATTTCGCTGGGAGGAAAGGCCGTGCAAACGCTCCCAGCCACCCCGACCTCACTCAGGCCGGCGGCAGAGGGAGACGGCGGTGTGTTCGATACGCAGTGTGTGCGCTCTTTTGTTTCCCCCACTAGGGAGCTGTGTGTTTAAAGCCCAGGGCAACTCAGCTTTCCTTCTGCTTCTAGCTCAGCCACTCGGGTTTTTTAGGTTCCTGCAAATAACACACAATCCCTGCCTCAGCTCCCTCCGCTGCATAATGGGAATAATATTTACCAACCCCAACGTGTGAATGTGAAGGGTATGTGGCAAGCCTCTTAGAGAAAGCATTCGGTTCAAAGACGCTTATAATAATACACATTATCTTTACACCACATCTATAATTACAGCAAAGTATAGTCTGTCTTGAGAAACCGAAAAAAAGCTTTCACATCTTGGTGTTATTTCATGCTTTAAAAGCACTCGCCGCACCATTAATGTTTTGCAATCTTAGCAAGAGCGACTCTGGAAATGCTTTGGGGTCTTTCTTTATTGTTATTAGTATGAAAATCAGGAGAGTCTTTGTTCAGGTGCCCAAACAAGATCCCAGTGATCCCGTAGCCCATCATTAGCAGCTTATCTGGCACAGTGAGTCATCTAAGAGCTGAACTATTATGAAGCTTGTCCCATCTGCTTGGATAAATACTGCATCCGAGGAGCCCGTGTTACAGGAACAGAAAGGCTGCCAAACCCAGCGCTGAAGGTTACACTTGCCGTTTCAGCTCCGCTGCTTCCCCGCCTAATTCAGCCCGTTTTGTGTCTGTAATGTGCTCCTCTTCCACTCCGCAACCACCATCTATTTTCGTTATGGTGGAGCGGTCCCGCAGAACTCAGTCTTCTGCGGAGAAGCTGCCTCGGGGATCAGGCGGAGGGAAGGAGAGCTTCTGCTCCGAATGCACGGAGCCAGCGGGAACTGCAGAGGCATAGAAGCTGCACAGAGATCCCCGGCGCCAGTTCGCAGACACCACAGCGTGCGACTGCTCTGAACCGCCGGGGTAGCGAGGAGCCTCTGCTCCCCCTCATTTGGCAGCTCTGTTGAGGACTGCCGACTTCTGGTTTTTCAAAGGCTTCATACTTGGCTGAAGACAGCATTTTTTTGCCAATCCCCAAATTTCAAGCACAGGCTCCAAAAAGCACCCAAGTTAAGCTCTGACACCGGCAAAACACTGGCTTTTCGTTCCTTAGAAACACCTGAATCATACTCATTACAGAATGGTTTAGGTTGGAAGGGACCTTAAGTTGGACATCTCATTCCACCCCCAGCCCAGGTTGCTCCAAGCCCCGTCCAGCCTGGCCTTGAACACCTCCAGGGATGGGGCAGCCACCGCTTCCCTGGACAATTTGTTCAAGCATCTCACCACCCTCAGAGTGAAAAATATCTTCCTGATATCCATTCTAAACCTACCCTCCTCCAGTTTGAAGCCATTCCCCCTCGTTCTATCATTCTTCCCTGCTTTGCAGAGATTATCCTCTTTTTCCATGAATCCCCAGCTCTGGACACTTGGGAACGCTCCCTCCTGCAGTTTCAGCCCAGTTAAGCGAGCAGCACGTGGCTTTGGACAAGGAGTCCTCAAACCACGTGTCAGTTTAACGTGACCCTCCCACTCCGGACAGGTTCCTCCCTGGTTTGGCAACTGGGGGTTTTGGCCATCCGGTTAACCCAGCCGCTGCAGCACGCGGGTGCGCTCACCGCAGCGTCTCCCACGGGCTTAGCAGTGAGGCAGAGTCACTTCCACGAGGAGATTCTGGTCTCTTCCTTCTCCGGCTCATTTTCTTTCTTCTCCTCTTCCCTGCTCGCAGCTGGGAGTACTACGTGAACGACGCACCGCGGGTAGTGCTGAACAAGCTGGAGAGCTGCGGCTACCGGGTGGTGAGCATGACAGGCGTGGGCCAGACCTTGGTGTGGTGCCTCCACAAGGAATAGTGAGGAAGACGTCGGCGTCCCTCCTGGACGAGATCCCGCTGGGGATCATCTCACACGGGACTGACAGCAAACTTTTCCCCTCAATTCCTTTCTGTCCCAGACTCCAGGCGCTCGGGCGCGGGGGGAGGAGGGGTGTAGAGGCAAAGCTTGACCCAACGTACACTTGCCATCGCCGCCATTTCACAGGGCCGGGGGGAGGAAGGTACGCCCAGTCCAGACGAAATCACGCAGAGAACAGATGGCTCTATCCCCGCATTCCTCTGAATGGCAGTCTGGCAAATACCATCTTTCTACATTTGAATCATCTCCTAGTTAGCGTGCATTGGAGGACGCTCAAGTAACAGATTAGGCTGCCTGTTCCTCGGGGCTGCCCCAGAGAGGTACTGCCGAGCCCAGAGAGTTCAGGACGTGCCTTCTCCCAGGCCACGGGGGTAGGGAGGGGGGGCCGAGCAGGGATGGCGCACTGTCTCATCCCTGGAGTGCAACACCTGCACGGTGCTCTTTGAGAATCCCTTCACTCGGCAGCAAGGCAAGTGTCTCTCCCCACTGGGATTGTGGTTAGCGGCATCATCAGCCCTTCAGCCCCGCCAGTGCCATTCAAGTGTAACGCGTTGTTCCTCAAACAGCCTTGGAGCAGCACAGAAAGGTCTTGGGAACATTTCAGGTACGGGCTCTGTAATCTTAACAGCAGCGACTGCAATGCTGGATTGTTTGGGACTGTGTATCAATCCTGCTGGAGGGGTAACACCAATAAAACACTTCTCTAAAGCAACCAGTGTCTTTCTGTGGGTTGTTTTAAACACTCGTTGCCAAAGCCTTTTGGATCCACAGCTCCTGAACAAGCTTTCAGGAATTAAAAGCGTTTGATAGCACCTCTCTCACCCTGTCCTCTGTGTCTGGGCAGCTGCTCGGAGCACACAGACCCACAGGTTAATACACTCACCCTGACGCTGCTGCAGCCATTTTTTCCCCCCACTCTGGAAAGGGATAAGGGCTGCAGTCACTGAGAGTTTGTATTCCTACAACAGTTTTAAAAAAGGAGGTTTATTGACTTAATTTAAGAAACAGCTTTGGAAACGAAGAATGATGGGGTGGGGAGAAGCCATACTCTCTCCTGCTAGGTGTGAGACTCTTCCTCGTCTTCCCGCTTCAGCTGTTCGATCAGCTGCTGCCTCTCCGCCGCTTGGCGCATCCGCATCATCACCAGGCTCTCGTAATCCCGCTCCGATACCACCGACGCCTGGGAGCAGAGAACAAAGGCAACCTCTCAAGGACAGCGTATACCCCAGCCCCCCTCTCCATCACCCACACTCGCAACGTGCCCGCTGGCGTCAGGAAGGTGGTTCACAGCAGTGTGACCCCAGAGAAATCAGGTGAGGTGCGACAGCTGCCTGGCCTACAGAGAAGAGGCAGCTTCGCCACGCTGCTCCTGGCGAGACAAGGAGCGGGACAGACAGGGAGCCCCAATCACCCTCTTGCTGCTGGAGCTACTCCCTGCTCCCTGCCAGGGTGGCCGGGGAAGCGTGGCTTGCCTCACCGTGGCTGGTTAGTTCGGATGACAAGCTCACTCTGCAGGTACAACGCTGGTGCCAAAGTCCAGCGTACACTTCATCCGTTATAAAGGCTAATGCCATAAAAAAAAAAAAAACAAACCATAATCAAACCTTTCTGTGGTTTAGTCATGGCAGTGGCTACATAAAGAAAACCATCAGGTACGTTGCCAAACCTGACATAAGAGCGTTTCAGTTCTCAAAAGCTCTTGGAGCCTTTCTGCCGTGTGTGGTAGCAACTGTCACGTCAACTAAGTGGTGATTGCAGACTCTACCTAATAAATGTAGGCAGCAGATGACAGCTGCTATCGCAGAGCAAAGCGGTGGTTTTGGCACTCTGCTTTCAAAAGGCACTTAACATTAGTAGGTGGCCTTACCATTTCAGATGTAGTCAAAGCACTGCAATGCTTGGAAACATCCATCCCATTTGCTTGACAGTTCAGGTAGAAATAAAAGCATTTAGACAGAAGGTGAATGAAAGAAATTTTTCTCATGCTCATTTCTCTAGGAACTAGATTTAGTGGTGATTTAAGGACACCTTAAATAGAAGACAGAAGGGATTAAAAGGCGATAGGATAGCTCAATAAGATTCTGCATGAAAATGGGGCAAGTGCAAATTTTTCATTGTGTGCCAGCGGAGTGGTTCCTCCAGCTGCAGAGTTTCTAGCTGCGAGGACAAAATAGAAGACCACAAGAGATGAGAAACTTAGACCAGGAAATTAAGAGACTAATCCGCCGTAATTGGCATCTGAGGAGCTGAATGAACGAAATAACCTTTCAGTACTGCACAGCACAGATTTTCACAGTGTTTGAGAAAGCACCAGATTGTATCACCTTTCTGTGGCAGAACTAGGCTTCTTCAAAGTTCCTGTCCACTAACCGCAGATACTTGCTGTCATTTGCTTGGCCGAATTACATAGCCTACATGAGACTCACGCAGATGAATCACCCATACAAACCTGAAACACTACCTCACACTCTGTATTTAAATTTAAAACAGACAAGAGATTAATTCTGGCCTCATTTGGGAGCCCTGCCGCCACAAGCAGCCATCAGAAGTGGCAGAAGGGAGAGCACCAAGAGAAGAGACGCTCTGATTCAAGATGGGCTACAAGTCGACATTCGCGCTGAGAGTTCTCAAGCAATCTGGGTGCCTCTGAGGGAGCTCGCTTTCTCCTCAGGCAGAGTGTGGGCTGATGCTTTGCCACTCCACACACCTACTTCCTGCAATCCTGGCAATTACCAATAGTGTAAAACCCAGTTTCTGACGTGGCTGACTCAGCAAGGGCTTGGCTCAAAACAAATACATACGCACAAGGAACTGCAGCCTGGGAAGCTGTGACGGGAGGCACATGAAGAGAAGGAGGCACTGGGGATTTTCAGTGTTCTGGGTCCAACCTGGCTGAATTGTCCCTGGACTCGCTTCTTCCAACGTCCCAGCGTACCCATGAATGTGGTGGTGACGGTTCTCCGAGTGCTTCAGCAGTTTCTCCTCGCCGCCTGTTAGACTCGGGCGCTGCTCCGACACAGCGTAAGTCTATTTTGCATTCAATTTTCCTAATGTTTGTCTTTTACATCTGCGTCTTGTTGCTTTTTAGATTCCCATTTGACGGTATTTCTTTGGTCTCCTTCAGCGGGACTGAGTCACCGTCTCCCTTCCTAACCACCCACTGAGATTTTTATACTGTGCCCTTCACCATGAAGGTGGCTGGTTACCATGGTACCAAAGTGCCCTTCTGTTCTAGATGCTAGATTAAATCTGTTCTCATGGTGACTGTCTGCCTTTGCTATTCTTCATCAGCTCGTTTCTGCAGCACAGATTTAATAAGCGCAGACCTCGCCATTCCTTCTCCGCTGAAGAAGGAGACTCCTTAATATCTAAGACAGGCCAACTGCTCCTTAACACGGGGACGTAGTGTGAAGTTTGCATTTCCTGCAATACCAGCTTCTCTGTTTTCCTTCCAGCTACAGGAACAGGGAAGGAAGAGGTTGTTCCTGTTGTGTGGCTTGCTGCTGATCCTGCGACTTAAGTCCAACACCTGACTGTGAAGAGTCAGCAGTTTCCTTCTTCTCGTCGCCTTTCATCAGCATGGATACTTGGCGGAGAGGGTCCATCAAGTCCACAACGTTCTTCAGACGTTTCTCACTCAGGAGACACAAAAAGCTGGGCAACCAAGTCATCATCTTGAATCAGAACAGCCACACTCTGGACAGCGATGGACAGTGCCAGAAGAGGGAATGCTTGAGGGATCTGAAGGACAAGTCCGATTACCTGTCATGTCAGAGTGAGCAAAACCTAGCCAAGGCACAAGCACCTCCCAAGCCTCCCCGGCTGTACCTGGACAGTTCTAGCTGCCCCAACATCATCGATCACACAGATTCTCACTCTGACATCTCCTTTTCTGGTGCTGGTCATCAATACCACAAAGCCACTCAAACTCAGTTCCACAAGGACCAGGCTACAGACTGCGGGACCTCAGAGACGGGTTCCCAGAATGGCACCACTCTTTCTGACCTGTCTGATCCCTTCCTGTCCTTCAAAGTGGATTTGGGGCTATCGCTTCTCGAGGATGTTCTGCAGACCCTCAGGAAACAGAATCCAAGAGATTACGCCATTTGAAGGTATTTATCATTTAACATACCACATTTACTTACTGCTGCTGACAGTTTCCCGAGTCCTAGTGGGAGGAAGGACACTGCAGCATTCCTGTTATGTGTGGCCTGTTCTGTTGTTCTCACCTTACCCACCACAGACTGTCCTTGTCCTTGCCAAGGAGTCCTTTGGAGCAGAGCTCACAGGCTCCGTGCTCAGATGAGAGCACTGTCTGCTGGAACCTCGTGGGCAAGTTTCCATTCTCCACACTGGGGATTTCCCACTCTTGACTGTGCATCTCCTCCTCGGGGCAGAATGGCGTTGTTTGCCAACAGACTTGTTATTTTGGGGATGTGGCTGTGACACTGCGGAACACGGGCAGAAGAGGGTACAGCATACATGATTTTGTGGATAAGCAGGCAGCCTGCAAGGAGACAACAGCGTTGCAGCTCAAAGCCATAGCTATGGCAAGGGTCAAGAGACAGGAACTGGTGTTTCTTCTCCCACCATGTTTGGATGTGAAAAATCAAAGCTGTTCCTCCTTTTTTTTTTCTTGTGGGTTTCTTTTCCCCTAACTAGAGTGCAGTTGGCACTCTCAGCCTGGAAACAGGTAAGCATCCATGTAGGCTTGTAATACAGCAACAGCAGTTTATTTATCCTACTAGCAGAAGAAATTTCTCTAGATACTGCTGCTTGAAGCATGCACTGATCTATCGGCTGTACAGATATGGAAGAATAAATGTATCTGTGACTGGAAGCGTCTTGTTGCCTCATTTCATTGGTAGCAAGCCAGAAAAAGCCCAGGCACCAAGAGCACAGGTCCCTTATCTGTAGTGACAGAGATCTATCCTCTCTGGCACTTCAGGTTGTTATGAGGGTGGGGAAGCGGTGTGGCTCTGCTCTTCTGGGCTGGGAGAAGGCTAGAGCTGCCGGACTTCACCTTCCCCTGAGGAGGGTGCACAGAGCTCCAGTGTTGGAATGAACAGTTCTTTACCCCGTGAGCTGGACAATGGGAAGTGCCCTGCCAGGCTGAGAACGTTTTAGGCAATATCAGGGCAAACTATTAAAAGGACACTGCAGAAACTACTGGCTCACCAATTCTTACCTTTTTCATAGCTAGATTAGATACCCGGTCTCTTTTTTTAAAAAAATAACAGAATAAAACCTCCATGCCCCCAGACAACCATAAGCTTTGGAAGCCAGCTACAGCAAAGCACAGAGACATTGCAGAGAAGGCACAGACGGCTCCTAACCTACTACTTTCACATCAGGCTGTAAAGTCAGACAATATAAACCAAACTCTACAAAACCTCAAAGGAGCTTAGAAAAGATGCAAGAGTGCCAGAGAGAAGGCTTTTCTCAGCACTTTAATATGACTGAATAAATGGCACAAAATGGACGAGGATCACTGGCAGGGAGATCCCACTACTAAAGGTACAAGGAAGACCCTTGCAGAAATGAGCGCTTCATGCTGTTGCAGTGGCAAAATACGCTCTTCACAGCGCTGGGCAGCTGTTGTGTGCTTTGAACCATTCAGAGCTGCAGCAATCAAACAGTCATTGCTCTCAAATAGCCTAGAGTAACACTGGCCAAAACACAGCTTTTGTAATTCAAGCATAACTTGCTCGTTTGGCTCCAGCAGCTCTCCAGGAACTGCTGGACAACATGCACCCATTGCTGTAGAAGAAAACAAGCCAACCAAGACTGTGGAGGCAACTATCTTGCAACTTACTGCCTCCTCACAGCACGACTTCTCAACAATCAGCCCTGCTTTCACCTGGGAACTGCTTCCAAAGCTCCCCTGGTCTAGTTAGCGTGCGGCTGTTCTTTATTCGGAGACTTGGGTGCACAGCTCCTGGCTGGCTACCCCAGGCGGGGAGCAGACACCGCTCTGAAGCAGATGAGTAGTGAGTGCGTTGCCATGAGAACGCTGTAGGTTTTCGGCTGTTTTCTGAAGCAGAGCGGGGAAGGAGCTGCATTTGCACAGAGTGGGAGCAAACATGGGGGTGGATTCAGACAAAAATAGGAGCGACCCAGAGGGAGCAGCAAATAGGAAGTGAGGGCAGCTTGAATCAGAATAAGACGAAGTGCAGCTCGAAAGTGAGAATGTGGACCCTGACGGCTGGGAAGCCAGGCTGGGTATGAAAGGATGAAACAGGGAGTAAGTTGAGGTGGTGGCAAAAGAGATCTGAAAGAGCTCATTTTGCATAGTCTAGAGCTGAAGAGCTGAGGACAAAGAATAAGTCAACTGGCAGCAGTACAGCCAAGAGAAGCTATTACCAGATTACAGATTTTGGAAGCATCCTAGTGGAAGCAGCAGGAGGATTTGGGGAGGGTCTGGAGTAGGAATTAGGAAAAGCGGGACCCAGCGCAGCTTGGAGATCTTAGCCTGGACAGCAAGACTGCAATGTAATAAAAAAATTCGCAGCTGCTTACACATAAAAGCAGTAGGAAGGACAGACAAGCATCAGCAGCACAATTGATGGGAAAGGCTGCAAGTCACTGGCCATAACTTCTCATCATTTTGAGAGATAATATGGGACTGACGACGCTGCATTGGACAGAAGTGAGTCACCACCTCCACGCAGCGTGAACACCATTTGCTGCTTTAGCCTGCTCTCCCTTGCTGCTCCACCAAGCTAATCCTTCACAGCAGGCAAACGCTGCAGTTCCACACTAACAAGCTTTGGCCATGGAAACAAGCCAAGATAAACTCAGTCAAAAGCCAGGAGACTTTTGAACCCGCAGAGGCAAGAATCCACTACCAAGCTCCAATTGCACCAGCAACCCCCTTAGCTATGAGTGAGCCAGTTCTCATGCTCTACCAGCGAGATACACTCAAACTGGATAGGATTCTCCTTTTTTCCCCGATTTGCCTTCTAACACTCTGGCCACCTCTGCGAATCTGCTGTGTCTGCAGGACTCTCACTGGTTCTACACTGTGCACGGAGATCTGCCTGGCTCCTGGGCTAGATTTGCCTGAGATTTCTGGGAAACTATGCTGCTCAGGCCAGGCAGTTCAGACACAGAACAAGCATCCCAAGTGGAAATATACAACCCTAAACAAAACTAGGATAACAACATGCCATTCTGATGTACAAATGCATCTCCTATTAATAAAGTACTTAACAAAAAGTCAGGAGAGTGAATATACTGAACAATCTCACAAGCTGCTAAAATATTTAGGTAGCGAACACACACAAGGCTGATCGAGACACAGACACACGGACTAAGGGCACCTGTAGAGCATGAGGCAGGAGTCCTCTCAGCAATTAGATCTTTCTGATCTTTATACCACAGGGAAGAAGGAAATAAGTCTCACATGAAGTTTGAACTGGAACTGGAATAACCAGCAAAAGATCTGGGGTCCCTTCACACCTTCACAGCCAAGGAATTGCTAACTAGATTAGAAGACATGCAGAGCACGAGATAAATTCTGTGCTATAGAGCAAAGTGCAGTGCAACGTGCTTCAAAAGAACTGGATACATCTGCCACTCTGGAGGGCCAACAGGAGCAACGGTAACAGAGAGACAACAATTTGCTGCAGCACGTCCTCAGATTGGTTTCTATGTTTTAACCACTAGACGTTATTGCCTTCCATTTGTTTTGTGATTGGAATAGATTTTTTGTTCAAGAGCAAAAGCATCAGAGCGAGCATCTGGTGAAACAACACCTCGCACTCAAAGCAACCACCCCGGTAAAGAGGACCCAAACCAGACAATATGGTCTCTACAAGGATACTTAATTTGATATTGCGTTCTCTTCCCTCCTGCAGACTCTAAGAATACAGGTTTCTATTCAGCACTGAAATTTCCCCTCTTGTGAACACGGTGAGTAACCAAGCCTCTCTAGAGAAGTCTTCTAGGAGACCCGTTTCAACCAGCTATCAGCCAGAGGACTCGCACAATCCAAGTATATTAGAAAAAATTCCAGCAGAATGGCATTAGAGGCTTTGAACTGAGCAAGGAACATCCTTGTTTTTCACTTGGAAGAGAGAGTGTGAGATTGTGTGAAGAACCAGACATCCAAACAGCTTGTGTTCTCACTGTGCTGCCACTCAGGCAGAAGGTCCTTTAAAAAAGCCACTGCTTCAGCACAAAAGGGCTCATCAGAAAGCCAGGCCTTTCATTAAGAGCTTCTTTTCAGCTCTGCTGGGAATCAATGTATCTTACCATAAATGCAAAGCACACTGTTAAATTTAGGTTGCTATAGAAACAGATTTAAATAACAGCAGCCTATGTCTCCTTACCTGTGAAGTCCTGGGCTGACTAGTGCTGTCAGAAAGGACAGAGCCGGGATTGTTCCGGGGCTGGCCCTCCAGCCAGGAAATCTTTAGAGGATTATTTATCAGGCCAACTTCATTCTTCACAGCCATCTCCTAACAATGAAAATATTCTTCCATCACCATCTGAATTTCAGACCCCACTCCCTCACAGGTCACTAAAAGTCATATTTTTCCATCTCAGCCTGGCATCAAGGCCAAGTAGGGCACAAACAATGAAGACTTCGCAGCTGCCCTACATGAGAAGCACCCTTTAAAATCCATATCCACATCAAGCATAGATAGAACATATCCTTGCCAGTACTTTTGATAAACAGGTCAGTGACAATTCTGTTTTGTTTTGGTTGGTTTTTTTTTTTTTTAATTATTTGCATATATGAGGGAAAGAACAGGTGACAAGAAGTAGAGATTCTTGTATAGTATAAGTTTAAGTTGAAAACTACTAAAATTAAGGGTAACCGATGATTTCTGTTTCCAGAAATTATTATAACTCATAGTGAGTCAAGACATTTTGATTTATTTTCAACTGCAAATGCCTGATATAACCTCTAAAACTCATTAAGCCCATCTCCACAATGGGTAATTCACCTTCAGTGAGAGCCGATTAAATGGTTCAGTGCCTGCTATTTAAAGCCGTGTCTCTTTCCTCAGCCTTTTACATGCACAGCCGGTTTGTTTATGTGCATGATCTGCTCTGGGTTTATGCCTCCAGCTTTGCCACTCCCTTCGTGCATCTGTACCTTCAGACTCTCATTACCCTTCTCCACCGCCTTAATGACAAGGCAGCATCTCCAGGCCATCGGGCTGCTAACCCTCCCCTTCTGCAACCCCCCTTCTCGCCCGCTCTCCACTACACACATCTGGGGGCTCTGCCACACTTACAGCAGCCTTAACTGTAGCAAATTCCACGACTGCGCTCCCAGTCTTCCTACTTGAGATCAACAAATTGAGCACATCACCATACTGTTAAGACAAAGAAAGAAAAGTTAATTACAGACTCAGAAGAGAAGTCGAATTCATCTATGAAATGAACGCAAAGAGAAAACGTGTTTTCACAGACATAAGGCTTGAGCCGTCATCCTTTCTCTCTTGCACGATACTTCCACTGATCCCAACCTGCCATAATTTCTGTTCCTCCAGGAAATAATTCTGGGGAGCCACGGGGCTACACACTTTGCTTCCAGCAAGCCCCAGTGCAAGAGGGTGGCTCAGCTCAGAGTCAGAGCCACAGGAGATACTTGCATGAAGGGAAAATAAAGACCACATGCTGGGATTAATCAGATCAAAGGCTTGTCTATTCCTGCCTCTGAACCTCTTACAGCAGCTAATGCATAGTGCTTTATGTGAAGGCAAAAGCGCACCACAACCACACAGCCAGGCTAACTTTCATACAGGGCACGACACATTCAGTGGGAAGTTTGCAGCTGCTCTGCTTCAGCAAGAGTCCCTGCTGGGAACGAGACAGAGGTGCTAGCTGGGGAACCGTTCACAGCTAATGGATCATGCGGCTGATCTCTCAAAATGGCACAAGTGAGAAAGCTGGACAGCAGAAGGAAAAAAACAGAGCCACTCTGGTTTATACGTAGCTTCCCAGGGTTTAGTATCCTTTCTTATACAACTGAGAACAGGGGAAGATGAAGTAGTAGGAAAGTGTCAGACGAGACCTTTTGTAGGATCCGCAACAGAACGTCTTTTGAGTATCCTCCTCTCGTCTCATCTTCTTTACTGCATTTCCATTTTAGCTGGGAAATAAACACAAGTTAATTTTGCCCATTTGAACACGCGTTGCCACATTCAATGCAGCTCCTGCCACCTGCACAATAATCAAGTTTGCTATTTACAGCTACACTCCCAGAGTTGCCAAGACAGTGATTTCAACATCAGAATGTGCAAAGGGAACAAATTATTTGGGGAACAGGGAGAAACACTGCTCACTGAAATAGAAAAAGGTAATACTTGAAACCATTCTAATGGCTATTTCAGGGTAATGAACAGATGTTTCCCTGTGCCTAAAGCAGAGACAACTCAATTTCAGGCTCAACTCAATTTCCGGCTCAAAAATCTAGACCAAGCAGTAGAGAAAAGGGTGAGGGAGGAAGAGTATTTTAAAGGCAGTGACAGGAGCTGTTCACAGGCGTGATACACATTAGACAGAGGAACTTCATCTCCACTGTACAAAGGGACATGGCAGTTCAGCAGAGCTGAAGTGTCCCTTCTGTTTTCCAAAGCTCCATAATGGTCTACCAGTTTATACAAAACCTCAGCTTTATAAAGATGTCTTACTTTGAGTTTGGGAGTAATTTTGCCTTCTGCTCCATTTCCTTCTTGCTTGCCTAAAGAGGGGAAAGGAAAAAAAGATGGAAAGGACATGTGTGGAAACTCCTTGGCTAAAGAGCTTTTAGCACAAAATTCGCCCCACGAATTTAAGGATGGCAACAGCAACCACTTCTGGATTTCCACTAGAC
>NW_009650167.1:143432-150864 GCF_000708025.1 Charadrius vociferus | reverse complement strand
GAATATTGGATGTCAGCATTTTTCCCTTCTATGAAACCTGCCACGATCAAGGCTAGACACAGCTAAGTAAAAATACAAGCAGGAGACCTGTCAAATTCTGTGACTTGGTTTCCCTGCAAGAGGGTTGTGCTGGTGGGAACAAGTGTGGAAAAATTAAGTGTAGACAGAAAAAAAGGATAGCATAGTCTAACAATTTAATCTTGCCCTGCAACTAAATACTTTATAATGACATGCTCTCGTTGCAAGGATCTCAAAGTGTTTTGCACTAAGCAAATGCTCAACAGCCTCCCCAATTGCTGATACGGGAAATTAAGTTACGAAAGGCTAGGGTGGGCTGCATACAGTCATACAGGAAAACTCTGGTGACCCCAAAAAGAGTTTCTGCATCTGGACCTCTGGTGCTTTTGGTTTTGATTTGTTTTTTTTTTTTTTTTTTTAAACTCATTAGAATAATATTTTTCCTGTGAGAAAGGAACAGATCTTGTACTATAGCCTCTGCCAGAACAAAAGGGGTAGGAAGCAAGAGACAGTAAATCTTCCCATTGAACTGAAAACCTGAACAGCACTCTAATTAGTTTTGAAAAGAACAGAACCTTCTGAAACATAAAACTGTATTTTAAGCCCACACAGACACAGAACATTAAAAAAGGCAATTCAATATAGAGATGTGTGGATGGGAGTGAGGTTCAGGATAGCAAAGGATGAGGTTCTGGGATTCTGGAAAAATCTCACTCCCTCCTGTATGAAGGAGACTAATTACAGCAACTGAACAGCCCACGAGAATCAGAGGGAGATGACTTCAAACATAACTACCTACTGTTGTACGACAGCACAGAACGCAGATGTTTTCCAGTTCACTATGTTGCTCATTTCCCGACTGATTTGTTGCTAGTCCTTGTACGAACCTGGGATGAAGACTGTGTACACCCAAGGAACATGACAGAATCAAGTTCCAGAAAGTAAAGCTTCAGCAACTATAAACTAAAAAACCCTTTATTCTCCACACCGAGTTTCCTTTGGGTGATAAATACTGAGACCTTTCAAAGGGATACAGCAGTACTAACCCAATGACAACTATTATTTTTTGCAAACTCGAATCATTCCCTATTCTAAGTCTGCAACACTGACTGCTTTAATTGTGACAGATGAGCAGGACTTTAGGCTCCCTCCAGCACAACCGTGGTGCTCCACACCAGACCATCTAGATTCAGTGCTTTAGAATATTTACTGAAAAGGAGCAGCAACAATGTGTGGAAGAGCAGCATGCCACATATACAAAAGCAACCCCACAGAAATGCTAGTCTTTTGACTTATCGCTGAAAAAGGTGCTGCATTGGATCCCATGTAAGGTAACGTGGCCAAGACCAAAGGCTGCATCCGCACGTCAGCTCTGCCTACGGAAGAGCTGGAGTCCCACGAGCACGTAGCTGGGCTGAGGGCTCAAGTCTCATCTGTCCTCACCTTGGATGTGCTGCTCTCTTTCAAGCCGGATCTGCTCTTGAATGAGTCTCTGCTGCTCCTCAAGCTGACGGGAGCCTTCTTCACGCAGGCGTATTATCTACAGCAGAGGTAAGACAGCACGGATATCTGAGGGCACAGTTCCATGGTCGGTTCATGCCAGCTAAAGACTGCCAAGGAGAGCTTTTCTCTTATACCCATCTCCTGGGGCAACCCTCCTGCTAGTTCCCTTGTGACAGCTCCAGCGCTCATAAAATCGGACCCCTCATGCTCCTAGTGACACAGTCCCTATCAGTCAGCATGTAACAATTAGCTGTTGGTATTGTCTGCTATGCAAAAGGAAAAGGGCAGACAGAAACCAAAATCCCAATGCTGACACATTTGCCAGACTGCTACATGATCCCTTCTACGTGCTTCTCTTCAATAAAGCCCATTAATCCAAAAGGCTGAAGGACTGCTATACATGATTTTGCTGCATCTCATCACGTGGTTTTCATTATGATTGTAAAGACTTTCAGCAATTCTTCACCAAAGAAGCAGAGAAATCTAAGAATTTATCATTACCTCTTGTTCTAATGATCTTGTTATCCTGATGTCCTCCTCTTCACTCTCACGGGTCTGGGCTTCTCGTTCTCTGGCTTCAAGATCTGCAGAGAAAGAACTGAAATTCAAACAACCCCAAAAGAATTTTCCTTGCTGACCAGAGGCAGACAGAAAGACAACAAACTTGGCCTACAACTACATCAATTTCAAAGTAGAGTCTGCTACCTCCCTCCTCTCCCCAGGCACATCAATGCATCAGCAGTCTTAATAGTCACCAAACCCCAGAGCAGGACCGACCCCAGCTATGATGGTGGGAGATTTCAGATGGCTGCTATATTGTACTGGGGATAAAGAAACCACAGCCATCACAAATGCACAGCAGATTAATCAATGGTGAATTCCAGCGGCAGAATAAATGCAAACACCCAGCTAATGAAGACTTCAAGCCAAGAGAAAACAAAGTTTTCATTTTATTACCAAGCTTCACTTTCTTTCGCTTCTCATCAAGTTTTTGTGTCCTTTCTGCTGCTTGCTTCTTAGCCTTTCGCACTTTGTCATACGCCGCCTGTCAAAGAACCAACACAATAGTGTGAAACTATGTAAAGCAGAAGAGAGAAAATGGAAAGCAGGGAATAAAGGCGAGATCAGATATCGAAACACTGTAAGCAGCGGTGAAGCACTTTCTGATTCTTGCTTGCATTCCTCCTGAACGTGTTAGAAGTTAACACAAATATCCTGAAAACATGAGAAGCGGCTCAAAGATGTCCAGATGGTGCCTGAAAGGGTGAGGAAGTACAGGAATAACCACAGTGTGCACAAGAGAGAAAGTCTGACCCATCTTCAGAGGTGGGAAGAGTATTTTGGTTTCCTGAACATGCCAAAAGTAGCTTATGGGGCACTGGTAACCAATCAGGTTTGGTTTAGAGCAAGGTTTTACAATTTAAAAGGTCTATTTTATACGAAAGACTTATTCACAAGACAGATGTTTGACCCACATGAATGTATTAGATCAAAGAACACCAGAACACTTCAGCAGCAATAACATCAACATTCATTTAGCACTACAGAGACTTAAGAACTGGCATAAACTGGCAATTTCACCGACACCCATTTAAACCAGTTGATAATCTGTTCATCAGCCTATGCAGAACCTTTCTGCAGCAGGTAAAGCATAGGCCGGCACAAATTCTCAAATATTACTTGTAGAATAGTTAACTGTACAGGAAAGCACTGCTTCTGTTTTATAAACTACAAAAGCTGGTATTTTTCCTTCCTGTGTGGGAAGGGTTTGCTAAACACTTCTGCCTTTTTAAAATGTAGAAGCCAAAATGTTTTTGGATGCCAAAAGCTTAATTGCCCCTTAGAGGGGAGCTTACAAGCTTTGCCAGTGTTTGAAAAGAGGGGAGTTATTTCATGTTTTTAAATCTTATAATCTGAAATTTTAATATGCATTCTCTCCTGAGTTTATCTGGATAGAGTTACTTGCTCAGTTTTATTTTGTTTTTACCCTTTCCCTTCACATGTCCAAATTACTTTCAGGCCTTAAGCAGTAGGCACTCAACCACTTCCTCACAGCATGAACGGAGTCCAAGCTACATCTGGCAGCCTGCGAAGGTCTTGCAGCAAAAGGACAGAGATCATGGCTAGGATTCAGCTTTGTGCTTTACAAGTCTCTTGTGCCCCGTGGAAAGAAAGGTTTTGAGCCTTAGCAATCACAGCTAGATATTATTTATTTGTAAGACCCAGACTTCAAGGGAACTGCAAATGCACTGTTGTCATGGGAATGTAATGCATCCCTGAATCAGTGATGGTTATCATTTTTTTTCTTAATTATATATCCCCCTATCTAACACATTACTAAAGACAGTATCTCACTCTTGCAGCAGATGGACAGAGCTACTCTCAGCACATCAAATCAGAAAAAGAACATTTGTCCAAGTTCTTATCTGGCACCTACTATTTGATCTCACAGAGAACTTCAGGGAATAACAGATGAGACTTGCAGTCATAAAACCACCATCGTTTCCCAGTACTTCTCCAGCATGCTTGCAGAGAGTAACACCACAACCCCAACACCACCAAGGGATGGGCATCCTTACCCTTGCTGCTGCATCTGTTAGCACGGCTAAGGCCTGAGACAGTTGGTGGAAGACTTCCGCTGGGAATTAGAAGAAAAAAGGGTAAGATGCAGAAAACCATGCTAGTGGCCGGGAGATGAACCAGAAAAGACAATCCCTTATGGAAGAGACCTGCAGAACATCAGAAAGAAGAATAATCTTTCCAAAGCGTTTGTAAGCGATCTATAGCCAGGATCAACTCAACTCAAACCACAACATTTCTTACATAAACTGCAGTGTAAATTAACAAAAACTGAGATCAATTCATTTTAACAGAAATCTTGAAAATATGAATTCAACAGAACCCATCTACAAAAATGTATTACTCAACCGGCAGTCAGCCTCTTACAAATTCTCCCTTTCACATCAATAGCTTTTCAGCCCAAGATTCAGACTTTGCATATTTACATCAATGTTGCCGACCCTCTCCCTGGAAGGTTATACCTATAAGCCGGAGGCCTCCCCACACACTTCATTTCTCAGCCTTCTGCAGATATCAAAGCCCTCAGCTTTCCTCTCGTTGCTGCTAAAATCTTTTTTTTTTCCGGTGGAAAATGTTTTTCTGTACTACAGCTGTAAATTTTCAATCTATAAGGCTGTAGCCTATCAAATTGGAAAACACAAGATACAGAACAATGTTAGAGGTGTCTTGGTGAACAGTTCTAGTTACCACTGCTCTTCACAGCTACCTATAGCTACAAAACTTAAATGGAGTAGCTGTAGAAGCCAGACCTTGCTAACAGTCTAGGTATACTCAGTTTCACGGAGTCAGGGCCTTGTCTCTAACAGACAAAAATGGGCATTGCCCTTAGATTATATGATTTATAAGCTTGCTATTGAAGTCTCGACTGTGAGAGGTATGAATTAAAATAGTGACCAGCCAGTAAACACTGGGGACAGCATGGCCAAAGGCCCGGGATTCAAGTGTCATGTGGGAAGATTTTGAGAGGTGCAAGTATAATTTCAGCACTGACTTTTCTAAAACCAGTATATGTGCATTCAACCTTAAAAAACAGAGCGCTCTAATACTGACAAGAATCTGTTAGTCCTGCATGTATACTTCACATGACATATCGCCAGCCATTCCCTTGATTATATTCAAAGATAGACCTGGAGTTAAGCAGAGCCACTTCCAGGAGTCCACACATGTGAAAACAAACGTGAAGAGTTGTTTGTGTCCGCACAGCTCCATCTTACCTGCTCTGGGATTGTCCGGGTTCTTATCTGGGTGACACGTCAGGGCCTTCTGACGGTATGCTTTCTTAACCTGCCAGAGCCAGAATTGAGATTTACTGGTTGGTGCTGTTTAGCCTGTGTAGAGAAAAGCAACTTGGGGGAAAAAAAAACGCAACACTGCAGAAACAAAAACTTACTATTCGGAGGGTTTCTTTTGTTGTTGCTTTTGCTTAACTTAAAACACACCTCCCTATCCTAAGTAGAAGGCTGCGGCTGAACCAGCATTCATTTGCATGCCTAGATGTGCTCCAGGCCTGACAGAATAAAAAGACCATTTCTGGAGTATCGATAGCTCCATTAGTCCCTCCTATTGAAAGGTAAAGCAGTCAACTGTAATAGCAAGAGACCTCTGAACAGCTCAGTTTTCAACCTCGATGCAGTGACTTGTCCTTCTTAATCACACAGTACTACAAGGATAAGCAATTGAACCCAGGACACTTAGTAGGCAGACAGCCATATTTTGAACAAGTTTAAGCTTTTCAAAGCCAGAAGTTGTACTTCTAGGTGCCTTGTATTACAGCAGTCAAACCTCACAATCATCAAAGCCAAGTCTGGTTCACCGAGGCAGTTTTCTAGCCAGAGGGATACTGTGCTCTTTGCAGCTGTAACTTTGGGACGGAGAAAGTGTCATTTACTGTGCAACAACTGAGTTTGGCAAGGTGGAGAATTTTTGCCCAAAGAGTTCAATCTCTTCTACACTTCAAAGAAAGGCTGACAACTTTCTGAGCTAAGTCACTTTTAACAATCTGAGTTCCCTTTGTCAGGGACTCATCTGCGTGCAAGAAAGGAGAGGAAGAAAAGCGGCTCTGTGTCACTGAGTGGAATAAGTGGTGGCCCAGCTCCGCCTGGCGGACAAAGCTCTTGGAAGGGAAATGTGTAGCTAAAGCCTTACAGGCTAATCCCATCTCCTGCCTGAGCCAGACTCCAGTTAAGATAGAGGCAAGTCTCTTCACGGCGCATCAGTCACAACTACTACAATACCTGTTTGTTCTACGTGGCAAGTTCAGATAAGGCTTCTCTAAACAGAGAGGTTAAATTACTTTAACAGTCTTGCTCTCCTTTGTTCATCTCTTTTGGCCCCAGTGCTCTGCATACAAAGAGCCTGTGGGTTGCTGCAAGTATTTTACATCAAGGATTAGCAGTCTAAATTGCACTTGTCAGTTTTAAGTTGCACCACAACATCCAATTTGTAAACTTCTCCTCCTTTTCCCCCAGCGGCTAGCTCAGCAGGGACCATCAGCTCACCTCAAGTCCCATTTGCCTTGTTCCCCTGTTCGGTGCCCTGTAATTTCCAGACAGCCTCAGACACAATGGCTGGTTAGGCCCACACTGTACCTTCCAAGTTTTACTTTTACTGTATTGTACTGCTACTGCTCTTCAGAACTCCTGCCTATCACAACTCACAATCACACAGCAGTTGAATTTGGAGGGACCTCTGGAGATCATCTAGTCTGTCCCCTTGCTCAAACCAGGACCAGCTAGAGCGGCTTGTGCCGGGCTGTATCCGGTCAAGCCTTGACTATCTCCAACAATAGAGGCTCTAAAGCCTCTCTGGGTAATTTGTCTAGTGCTTGATCACCCTCACAGTAAAAAAAAAAAAAAAAAAAAGCCTAAGGAGGAAAACCAAAGTTTTCCTTTCAAGTTTGACTTTGTTCAGTTACTAATAGTTTTACTCAAAGACTGACTTCCCTCGACAAGGTCACTTTCCCAGCTCAGTTGCTCAAATCCTATGTTTAGTGTTGACTTACCAATTACACTAAAGAAAAAACGGAAACACGTAATTCCAAACCCACAAAATTAACAAGATGCTTTATGGGAACCCACAGTACCCAGACTAACATCTAATAACTGGCTTTTGGTAAACACAGGAGGGACTTCCCCTCTGAAGGCACGCAAACAAACAAAGGGAGAGAAATAACGTCCGAGACGATTTTTGCAGTTGTCTCCAACGAGTTTCGCCCTCCCCCACGGCAGGGGTGGCCCGCCGGCTCAAGAGGAGCAAACGGAGGGGTAAGGTGCGAGCGGCAAAGCCAACACCAGCAAACCTGGGCTTTCTCGCTTATTAACAGCTCCAGCCG
>NW_009650167.1:126796-142802 GCF_000708025.1 Charadrius vociferus | reverse complement strand
CCCGGCCCGGGGCCCAGGTCCTGGCAAAATGCCTCCCGTCCTTATTTGTGGGTATCTCTAAGATACCCTCACTTTTTCCATATCTGGAAATAATTATTTAAAATTAGAATTATTAGGTTGAAAAGGGCTTTCTGGGTTGGTTTTTTTTCTTTTTTTTTTGGTGGTTATGACACAACTGAAATGGCCACCGGGGTAGAATTAGAATCGTAGAATCACGGAATGGTTAGAGTTGGAAGGGACGTTAAAGCTTATCCAGTCCCCCCCCTGCTGTGGGCAGGGCCACCTCCCCCCAGCCCAGGTTGCTCCAAGCCCCCTCCAACCTGGCCTTGAACACCTCCAGGGATGGGGCAGCCACAGCTTCTCGGGGCAACCACAGCCAGGGGCTCACCATCCTCATGGGAAAGAATTTCTGCCTAATAGCTAAGCTAAATCTCCCCTCTTCCACCACCACGGACTCTGCTGGAAGACCTGCGGCGCTGGCGACCTGAGGGCTGACGCCGCCTCCTTTGTGCAGAGCGGTCCCTTCTCAGCACTCTCTAGTGACAGGACAAGAGACAACGGGCCCAAACTGAAATACAGGGATTTCTAGCTCACGATTAAACCAAACTTGTTTATTTGGAGGGAGGTCAAATGCTGGGAAGAAGTTGCCCAGCGGGGTTCTGGAGGCTCCATCCCTCAGGATCATCAAAGCCTGACTGGATGCAGCCCCGGGCAGCCTGCTCTGACTGCCCCTGCTCAAGCAGTGGGCTTTGTTCCTTCCCGTTCCTTGAGTCCGTGACTTGCCATGAGAGGATGACAGGAGGGCTTTCTGCTGTGAATATTCTTCAGGAGGAGCAGTAGGGCTGTCTTGATCCTGTTCGCTGCCACTGCCAGAGTTGGAGGCAACCCAGACTGCGGCTGTCCCACTACCACATGTAGTGGGTGCCCCTCAACAACCACCATGTGGAGGGCCTTTTCTGTCCCTGGGCTGGATGCACTGCCCTGGCAGGGGTTGGTCAGGGGCAAGCGTTGCATTCCCCTTATTGTTGTTGGTAGGGCATGCTACCATCCCCTGCGCCCGGAGCGGCTCCTTGCTGCACGCCTGTCTCTGGAGGAATCGCGACCTCCCCGACGACGGCGTTCTCTTCTTCCAGAGTTAGCTGGGACTTCCCACTGGGGGCTTAGAGCTCGCCTCTGGTCCCGGTCCCGACCCCTCCTGCTGTGCTGGTCCCGCCGTGCTTGTGCTCGGCTCCCAGTGCTGCGGGACCTCCACCGGGCTTGGCTTCTTCTTGAGTAGTCTGGGACGTCCCGTTGAGGCCGGTGAGCTCGGCCCTCGTCCCGACCCTGCTCCTCCACTGCCTCCGCCTTGCAGGGGAGCCGTAGGCTGCTGTGCCCGAGTCCCTCCTCCTGGGGCGTTCCTGGCCTCGCCTGGGGGACTGTGGGAAACTTCTTGGAAAACAACGGACACATACTGAAGATGAAGGAGGAGATCATGCGCTGACACTGAAACTGCTGCTACTCCCCAACAGATGTGGAATGTGTATTAATTAAAAGACTGACTTGGCAGAAACAGTAACAAAGTGTAGACAATAAGTTAGCGCTGCATTTAACCACTAATAGTTTGTGTGTATAAGTCTAGAAACCAATGAGCACAAGCCGCAGAGCTAGCCCACGTTGTAGGAAAAAGTATATAATGGCTGAAGGATTTTAATAAAGTGGCATCAGCATTGATCATATTGGTCTGCGTCTGGGTCCGTCCGCAGGGGACCTGCTCCATTGCCTGCTCCAGGCACAGGGACACTACCTGTCCCTGCTCCACCACCGCTGTTGTCTGCTGTGATGGCCCCGAGAGTGCTCCCACCAAGCTTGGTCTCGCGGGCTGCGGGACGTCCGCCGGGATCGGCTTCTTGTTGCGTGGCGGCCCCTGGAGGAGTCCCAGTCTGCTCGCTGGCGGCGCTGGCTTCTCCACGAGGAGGCTGGGACGTCCCGTTGGTGCCTTGGAGCTTGGCTCTCATTGTGACCAGCATCCCGAGCCCTGCTCCGCTGTCCCCTCCTGTTCCTTGAGGAGTTGTAGCCCCGGGAGGAGTCATCTTGGTGCCACCTCGGGGACCATCTTCGACCCCCCGCTGCGGGCCTGGCACGGCCACCGCCACGGACTCTGCTGGAAGACCTGCGGCGCTGGCGACCTGAGGGCTGACGCCGCCTCCTTTGTGCAGAGCGGTGTCGAGCTCTCCCTCTATTGCCATCGGGTGGGGTGTCCTGCACCTCATGGCTGTGGGGTTGCCGCAGGGGGAAGAGGTGCCGCACAGAATACCCGCAGTTCCGGCACACGTCTCCTCTGCGGGCCCACTCCCGTATGCAGGAGAAACAGAAGCAGTGCTCGCACCAGCTCGCACAGGCTTCGCCGCTGCTGGTGTCCTGCAAGAGGGGGTGGTTGGGGTCCTCAGAGGCCTCCAGCCGTGCAGCCCGGGTCTCCTGGCTGGTGCCGGCGGCAGGGGAAGAGGTGCTGTCTTCTGCCACGTCCTCCTCTTCTGAGTCCATCTCGAACTGCGAACAAAAGAGATACATGGATCACCACCTGCCCTGGAGACACAACCAGCTGCTGAAGAGGCCCGTGGGGCTCGGCTTGTGCTGCCACGAACGGCGGGGACATCCCAGGGCAGACGAGTGACAGTAGGGGCTCTTGGGTGTCACCCGGCAGACACAACCCGTGGCCTCTGGGGCCAAAACCCACTTCCCCACTCCCCTGACCTGGCAGTAGCAGCTGATGGCGAGCACCACAGTCCAAGCTGCCAGAAGGAGGACGCCGAGGCTCAGAAGGCCACTGCTGCTGTATGCTGTGCTACCCGTCATGGATGCACTGACACACGCCGCGCTGGTGACCTCTCTTTTACAGCCACGCGGCGGTGATGTCACAGCACTGCGGGTGGGGACGCCTTTGTGACCTCACAGCCCCCAGACTCCCCCCGGGTCCTCTCCCCCGCGTGGCCCGCGGCAGCCCTCACGCTCTCGTGCTGCGGCTTCGTTTGCTGTGCGCTCACTTACAAATCCCCTAGGGGAAAAAAAAAAAAAAGCCTCGTTTTTCTGCCTTTGTCCTCTTCTTACTGATGTTTTGTGTATGCGACAGCTCTGTGGGAATCCTGGCAGGAGCCACTTCACCGTTCCAGACAAATGGGTCCCCACGACACATCAAACAAGGTCGATCTCACGTTGTGTTATTTGCCTCATCTAATCTTTAGGAAAGAACCATTTCCAAGCTGAAGGATGGTTGTGAGGACGGGAGCGGGGCACGGTATTGGAGGTGGGGCCTCAGCAGGGCCGAGTACAGGGGGACGACCGCTGCCCTTGTCCTGCTGGCCACACGATTTCTGACACAAGCCAGGAGGCTGCCGCCCTTCTTGGCCACCTGGGCCACACTGCTGGCCCGGAGTCTCACCTCTGTACCCAGGAAGGTGGAGCAGATCCTCCTGGAAGCTCTGCTGTAGCACATGGAAAATAAGGAGGTGATGGGTGACAGCCAATGTGGCTTCACAAAGGGCAAGTGTCCCGCTTTGGGTGACACAGGACTAATTTCTCTTCTAATGCTTGGGAAAACTGCACTTTTAGAAGACTCCGGTGTCTGAATTTGTGAAAATATTGCCTTCACAGCCAGCTGTGGTGTGTGGGTTTCAAGGTCTCGGTGTTTTTGAACTCGCCAGGTGCGGGGATGAGGAGGAGCGAGACCTGGGGACTTGACCCAAGCTGCCCACAGGGTTATTTCATACCATCAGCATCACGTTCCCTATAAATGAGAAAGTTTGCTGGGAAGTTCCCTCTCTCCCTTGACGGCTGCCAACCTGAGAACTTCTTGCCCTGGTGCCGGAGCCCTGAGCCCATCCCTTCCTCCTGAAGCCATAGCGTTCGCTGTGTCCGACATTTGCTGTCCACTGCTGGGAGTGTACAGCATCTACTGATAGGAAGGGCTGGGGATAATCTTTGCATATTCTGTATTGGTGTCGGGATCAATATTGGTTCTTTAGCGCTGTTAATGTTAATTATCTAATCTTACTCTATTAAATCTGTTTATATTTCAGCTCCCAGGTTTCCTTGTTTTTCCTTATTCCCTTTCCCGGGTGGGGAGGGGTCATCGGGTGATTGTCTAAATGACAATAAATTGTTATGGGTCTCTCAAACCATAACAGGGTCCCAACAGCAGAAGGACACGGAGCTGGTGGAGCGGGGCCAGAGGAGGCCCCGGAGCTGCTGGGAGGGCTGGAGCCCCTCTGCTGGGAGGACAGGCTGGGAGAGTTGGGGGGTTCAGCCTGCCTCTGCTGGGAGGACAGGCTGGGGGAGTTGGAGGGGTTCAGCCTGGAGAAGAGAAGGCTCCGGGGAGACCTCAGAGCCCCTTCCAGTGCCTAAAGGGGCTCCAGGAGAGCTGGGGGGGGACTCTGGGTCAGGGAGGGGAGTGATGGGGTGAGGGGGAACGGTTTGACACTGAAAGAGGGGAGATTGAGATATCAGGAAGCAATTCTTGACTGTGAGGATTGGCAGTGCTCTCAGCAGGTGCAGACGGGAGTCTAGGCAGTAACTGGCTGCACGCATTCTCTATAAAACATCACTGGAGGGAATCAGAAATAAGATTATACACTCAAAATGGGTTCCAGCCTATTGTGGAAAAGTTGCACCTTGTCTACTGCATGTCGTGTGAATGGAATGGACCTGTGACAGATAACCTCCCTAAATGCATCTTCAGCGTGTGGGACATCTGCATTGCCCATGGATATGTTTTTGGCTGGATGGAGAAAGACTGGTCACACTGGATCCCACTTACACTGCAAGAAATAATTGGGAAAAAATAAAATAAAATCCAACAGAGAGTGAAAAGCACTGGCTGGGGCATGCTGGCGTTCGGGTAGGGGATGCTGGGCTCTAGAGTTTTTATTCCAAGGTGGGCAGTCATCCTGGCTGTCCACATCATGCTCTGTTAAAGCCACTCCTTTGCTTGATCAAGTTGTTTTTCTTCCGCAGAAACTCACTCCCAACACACCTGGAATTCACCCAGTTTCCCAATTATCCTCAGTTTCAGTCTCTTGCCACCAAAGACTCTCCTGGGGGAGCATACGCACAGCATCAGGTGAGAGAAGCCGGTAGCACTTAGCGTGTGTCCATGCACAGGAATAGAGCTATCATATATTTAGGTTTCTCTGTAAAGACCTTTTTTCTTTAAATGCAAAAAATCCCATCCTAGCAGAAACTGATGTTCGTTTATCTCCTATTCTGGAAAATCCCCTTTCTGGACTGCCGTGGTTTGGCCTCAGCCAGCAACAAAGGACCACGCAGTCGCTCGCACAACTCCCACAGTCGTGGAAAAAGAAATCGTCAGGGCAAAACTCGTGGGTTAAAAGAGTGTAATTTAACAGAACAGCAAAAGGAAAGATGAAAACGCGATTACAGTACCGTAAGGGCACCGACCGGACGACCCACCGCAGCCCACCCCCGAGTGGCAACTGCTCTCCTCGCCCCGGCTACCGCCTCTTATAGCCCGGGCATGGCTCAGGTGGGATGGAATACCTGCCCCCTGCCGGCTCTGGGGGAGATTAACCCCATCCCTGCCGGAACCGGGACATGGACAAGGCAGCACCTATGAGCAGGGTGCCAGGGACCTGGAAATGCTGGATGTGCCCACCTAAACACACGGATGCAACCGTCGCCCTGGGGAAACCCTGGAGAGATGGAGGTTGACATTCTGCGTGGATGCATATTTGTACCAAAGCTGTATTTCCTCTATTTCAGAATAACAGCAAATGATAAAAGAGTCAAACGGTTTCTGCTGAAATAAAAAAGTTTTTGGGAAGGTGCAAAGAGTCTCGAGGAATAGTCTCGAGGAAGAGCGAGCACATTTGGCCGGCGCTGCTCTGAAGGAGGTCAGCTGTCCCAAAGCGGCGGCAGTCTGTGAATTTAGGAGGTTTTTACAAAAACCGGCACCTCTGCAAGGCCGGCAGAGTAATTCCTGAGGACGGTGCCTCCGTCAAACACGCGGGCGGTGTTGGTGTCCATCCACAGGTGCCCTTCTCCGGGCAGGTAGATATCTCTCCACGTTTGCCCCTTTTCTGTTACTGGGGCGACCAGGACCTGCGGTGGGGGAAAAGAAAAAAAAAAAAAAGAGAAAGAAATGTAGGACATGGGAGATTAGGTGCTAGCTGCCCGCTAGCTGCCCCAAGCAGGGCAGGAGGCGGAAGGAGAAGCGAGCCCCCGCAGAGCGCGGGCGCTTGGCTCGTGAGCGCGTCCATGCACACGAGCAGCAGCGGCCAAAGTTGGTAAGTGCAAGATTTCCTGAATTGCAGCGAGAAAAGATGACGCGGCGGCCTTCGTTTGACCGGGATTGGGATCGTTCCCCCCTGCAGTAGCCCCTAGAGTCTAACTCGCTCGATATTTTGGAAGATCTGAACTAAAAAACCCATCAGAAATCTGTGTTTCCTGCAAAACAAAGCTCCTCTTCTGCGCTGAGCGGGACAGGGCGGACGCAGGCAGCCCGGGGGCTCAGGCTGCCCGCTCACTCCCGGCTGCTGCAGGTGCCTTCAGCCTCACCCAAAGCAAAAGATCTGTGTTTCAGCCTCTCAAACTAATTAAATGTTGCAAGTTACATAAACCCTAGGGAAAGCTCATGTTCAAAACATACAACATATACAAACATATACATAACAACATAACAAACGTATATGAAATATACAATCTCAAGTCACATTTATCCTTCTATGGACTCGAGGCTGCTCTGGAGATTCAAGGGATTTCGCTGCCCAGTGCCCTCAAATCTCCATGAATATCTCAGCCGGTGGCCTTCGCGTATAGGTAGTTGCATTAAAAAAAAAAAAAAAGCATATAAAAATACAAGCATAAAAAATCTTCTCTTGGGTCACAAATTGGAGGCATAAGCAGTGTGTTCTGCTCACTCCTCCCCAATGACTCAGTCAAGGTAATCCAGTCTCCAAAGAACATTAGAGAGAAGTTTTTTTCTTCGTTTATGGGGAAAGAAACCTTTCACATTACTGAAGCCCTCCAGCGGGTGACGGTGGTGTGAGGAGAGGGGTCCCTGAGGTCTTTTCTCCCCCTACTGAAAAAGCAGTTTCCAATATTCTGAGAACATTTATTCCTGATAAATTGTTTAACTTCAGAAAATGAAGCGGGTTTTCAGAGCCCTAAATAAAGAGTTTTACAAGAAAAGCAAAGCTTTGCTGATAAGGCAAAAAAAAAAATCCAACACAAAACCAGCTGCTTTGGCTTAAATTTAAATCTGCTGGAACGCTGAGGCTTTGATTTGTGTTTGTGCAGAACTGGGTTCACAGGACGATGAAGAAAGAGGAGATGACAGGAAAAAAACCCTAAAACTCTAGAAAAGCATTTAGAGAGGAAAAAAAAAAAAGGTTGAATAGTGAAAACAGAGTATGAATTTTATGGATCAGTTAGTCCCAAACCTCATTTTTGGAGGTCCTGGTCAACAGCAAAGAGCAAGCGCTTGGGACTCATCCTCGCATCCCCGAGCGATGCTCCTTGGGCCGCCTGGCAGCGTTGTCCCAGGGGGACAGCTCAGTGTCTGGCACAATCTGGGGGCCACTTTCAGACCCTCCTGGCCTTCATAAATACATTTGGCGGCAGGACCTGCTCCCCTGCCCCTGGCAGCCTCCGCTTTGGCCAGGCGGACGGGGGTGACCAGAGGCGACGCTGCGTCACAGCCGCAGACCAGCCTGCGCGGTTTGCTGAACGGGTGCAGCTTCTCTCCTTGCTGTTATATTTCCACATGCTTTGCTGGAAGGATTCGGTAGCGGTCAGCTCCAATTCCCTTTCCCTGGAGTGGAAATTTGCTCGGGATGCCGGAATATGGCCGTGCAGCGTTAAATCCAGTTTCAAGAGCTCTGGTAGAGGATGAGAAACGCACCGGCCGCTGCAGCCCCGCACCACCACGGCTCAAAACCGCCTGCAGAGACCCAACGTTGTGCTGTCCCGTCTGCTCGAAGGGAGCAGAGAGACGCTGGCTTCCCTTCGGAGCAACCAAAAATCTGACATAAAAACTGTTGACTGAGCGTTCTCGCTGATTTGACAGATGTATCATCCGGCTGGATTCAGGTTGAACATACGCTGCCAGGGGATCGGGATTAACGAGGTCTGGAAGTAAATCACAGCCTGAAAATCAGATTTCAAAGCAGGGCTATCCTCCCAGCCCACAGCTACCCCCCAAAAAAGCCTGGGGTGCCACTTGGGAGCGGAGAGGCTTCAGCAACGGCACAAAACCCCATTCAGCAGCACCTGCTTCCACTGAGGGACGGGGTTTGAAAGGTTTAGCCCAGTGTCCTAACACTTATTCTTGCCTCGGACCATACTGGGGCAGAATCACCCTGTGCGTTTTCCACTAATTTGTTATTAATGACACTCCAGATTGCACCAAAGCCATTCTTGGAGTGCACTTCTATTCTTCCAGCTTCCAAAAACCGCGTTGGAACTCGGAGCTTCCCCCGTCGGGGCTGTCCCGCCACAAGCTCAGGCTCTTCTGGAGGGGAGGGGGGAATGAAAACCAAAATCAGACGAGCTTTTTGCCAGCCTCGCGTCATGCTTTATCAGAAACGCTTGGCCCTGACAAGTGTACGGAGCAGACACCACGTTTTGCCATATTTCAGGAGCTCTCAGCCAAGCCCTGACGTCGCACCCCCTGGGAGCTGGGACCGAACCTGCTTTGACCTTCTTTTCCTCTGAGTTTGCAATATTTTACTGGGAATCCGGCCTCACTACGGCAGACCGCATTGCTGCCTTGGCTGACTCAGTTGCGTCAGGGGGTTTTCAGTTTGAGTGATTTTGGGGGAAAGAAGCAAGTTTTAGCTTGCTCATGGTAATAACCAACGACCCCCGTTCCTGCCCGCGCGGGGGCTCTGCGGCGCGGTGGGACACGGGAGACCCCTCGGCTCCCTCCAACCTCAGCACCCGTCTAAAAATCATTTGTGCCAAGGATTTGTGTTTTAAACACATCGCACCTCATCATTTGAGCTCTTGACTTTTTAAGAAGCAGCAGAAAGATATTTTAGCAATCTTGTGCAGTGAAAGTTTCCCTTACAAAAAAACCCCAAACCAGTCCCAAACCAACCTATAAATTGAAACTGCAGAATTTGTGGTGAGAAACTCAAGCTCGGAAATCAGGTACTGCAATAGCTGTTGGAGGTGGCAAGCAGAGCCTGAGAAGATAAGTGTGGCACGAGATGCTTTTCTATTAAAACAAGGAACAAACTCCCATTGAGCTTTGCTTTTGGGTATTTTTTAGGGAGATGCTGTCCTCGTTCTTAGGCAGCGCCCCCATGTAAAGACAGCCCATCACGCCGTGCAAGGTGCATGCAGTAGTGTGAACAGAGGATTACGCTTTTAGCGACAAAACACCCTGTGGGAACTGCGGGAACCTCGAGCCGCTGGGATCCCGCACCCAAAGCGGGAGGGACAACATGAGAACACTCCTCACACAAATGGGAGGCTGAGGCAGAATTTGCTTAAAGAAAGGTCTTCTTCAGAAGGCCTGGATTGCCTTTCCAAGAGCTTTTTGGTTTAAAGCAGCCGTGAGCCGCGTTCTATGCCGTGCCATCCCCCTGCTAAGCGACCGCTGCCCGGGCTGCAGCGGGAGGAGGGGGATGCCTTTGCACGGAGGGCGACGGGAGAAACTCCCCCCGCCACAAGGCACAACCAAAGCATGAAAACACCAGACTTGCAAAGGGCATTTACCGCATGAAATCACTGAAATCTGAAGAAGCAGGGGAAAAGACAACTGCGGGGAAACAGGCGCCAGCCACCTTTAAATCTCTACTGGGAAAAGGGATAAAAACCAATCCATCTTAAACGTGCCACAGATGTCTCAGTAACATTCACCTAGCTTGCGGTGGCCTTATAAATTTGATGGGCTCCATTCCAAACACTCATAGGACCTGAATAAATCCTGACTGTAACTGCTGGTGGGGAAAATTGAGACTCAAGTTAATAAATCCCGCAGGTGATTGTGGATGGGTGAGCTCACCCAGGACGTTGACGCGAGTCTGAATTTGGGCCCCGGGGTCTGTGCTCTCCAATGCTTCCCATCTGTTCTGGGTTGCATTTGATTAGGATTGAAAAACCCCAAAACGTGGCTGGAGGGGCTCCGCGAGAGGACCGGGGAGCCGCACGTTGGGCTGCTCCTTGGCTAATGCAGGTGAGCAACCTTGGGTGAGAGTCAGGCTGTAGGTCCGAGTAATGGGGTCAACACCCCGAAAAGAGGGCAAAAAGTGACCAATGTCAACCATCAGGACCTGTATTCTGGCAGAAAGGACTGAAAAATACACCGATATTAAAAAAAAAGAAAGGAAAAAAAGGCTTGTTGACTCTTCCTTTTGAATAAATTGCAAACCTGAAGGAGCCAACGGGGTCCATCTGCCCTTGGGTTTCAAGCAGCCTCTGAGCTGTGTGTTCAGGTGGGATGCAAAGAGGCGGATGGGTGAGCGCTGGGGGCACCTTATTGCCCCCAATTACCCTTTGAGGGAATTCAGCCTCTGCATTTCCTACCTCGTCTCCTATGAGAAATTCATCCTCTATGGTAAAAGCGGTCGGATCTGTGGGACTGAGCCACCACGCCGGCCGGAAGATGGGGTACCCCGAACGAAGCCATTCCTCCCCGTATTTTATGATGAGTGGCGCGACGAAGTCCCGGTGCCTCCGTATGCATTGCCGGGTAAGATTCAAGACCTGCAGGAGGGGAAGGAAAAGAAACCCATGACAACTCCTTCATCCAATAAACAGCAAAGCAAGCAGAAAAAATAAAAAAATATATTTTATACATATTCCCTTGGGAGATCACCAAATTGCAAAGTCCTGGTCAAGTTATGGGAGCCAAGAAGGTGCAAACAGGGCTGATACAGTGGATTTATTCCCATTTAGGTGCGAAAGCTGGGCACCGTGGCTGGCAGGTGATGTCTGGGGCACTAATGTCTTTAACCAAAGCAACGAACGCCTTTGCTCCCCGCAAAGAGATTTAATGACATTTCCCCGTGCCCCCGATTTTCAGAACTGCTCTCCCCTTTTTCTGCCCTAAAGGTGACATCCCTGGGAAAATGCCTCCAACTGTTTAAAAAGATCTGGAATGGGAATCTGAGCCTTCGCTCTGCTGTAGGCATTAAATATTTAATCAAACTATAATTAAACAACTCCGGCAACAAAAGGGAGAGAGAGAGACATGTAACGATCGCTGTCATTTCTACAGGCGTTGTGGATACCGGCCCCGTGGTTGCACGCAGCCAAAGCATAAAGCCACAAACCCTCACATTAATTGTGCAGCAAAAATACTGCTGAGAGCGTGCAGCGGTCTGGTTGCGGGGGCAGAGAGCAGGACTTTGGGGGCAGCGAGAACAGGACGGCGATTTTTAGCTTCAGCTTTCCCCGGTAGGGCTCTTTTTTGGTGTTTGTCGTATAAGGGACACCTCTGCGGGGATGGGGTACGTACCCAGGCGTCGCAGCAGAGCCAGGGCGGCGTGCTGAAGGCCATCACTGGGAGGAACGTCACGATCTGCAGCCACCGCACGTACAGCTCCGGGTCCCCTGGGGCGTCACTGGCCAGGCTCCCTCCTGCCGGGGACAAGGAGCCGAGTGAAGCTGCTGGGGGGCATCTCATCACAGGAGGAGTCCCGCACGGCCCCCTCCCACGCGGGCAGGACACGGTACCCCATTGTAAGAGGAGCGGAATTCTCCCCACCCGTGTTTTTCTTCCCTGAGCACCACCAGCAAGTGTCAATCAGACATCCACCTCCGGCCGTTTGAGGACCAGACGTGCTGGGGACGATGCCTCAGGAGTTCCTAAGTTTTAGCAGAACGCTGTAAAAAGGGATTTCTCTCCTGCAAAGAAAAGCGTTGGGAAGACGCTGGACTTCCCTGCCACTTGGATGTGCGAAGGCGAAGCATGGCGGGAAAGTACTCCTGTAATTTGGATCCCTTCAAATTCATAGTGAAAAGCGGTGGAGAAGCAGAGCATTGCTAACTGATTCATGGGGAACGCGGAGCGGAAAGAGATTCCAGTTCCCCTCGGAAACACCAGAGAAGGGCTTGGGAAGGACAGGAGAGGGCGGGATGGGACAGGGAAAGGGAAGCGAAGCCCTCGGGGTGGAGTGTCCCCAGGAGCTGTTTCTCTGGAAGCCTGGCACAGCTTCCCCTGGGAATGGTACAAACCCCCCAACCATCCGCAAACCCCCTTTCCCCAGAGGCTTTTCCCCTGCCCTCGCCTCCCCCGGGCTGCGGGGACACAACGCGCTGGACCGCACCGTGCGCCCCAGCAGCACAGCCCGCTCCCTGCCGGGGCATCTGCTCCCTCCTCCAGCCCGCTTGAAAGAAGCCAATGGCCTCAGCATCTCTTCGGGGAAGGAACTGGCATGCTGCGATTGCCTAAGCCTTGTTTTCTAAGAAAAACTGGCTAAAAATAGAGGCCAAATTGAAAAATTGCTCAACAACCCCCTTTTTCAGGGCTGCGTGCAGCTCCGCTCTCTGGGTCTGACGCTTCATGTGCAGCCTCTGCCAGGTTGGGGCATGTTTTAAACACGAATAACCCGGTCACCTCCGAGAAGAGGGGAAAAACGAGCCGTTAACCCAGATTAAAGGACTGTTTCTCGACTTTTATTTAAGGATTTCTCAAGCCGTTGCGCTTTGGAGCAGAAAAGCAAACTTGGAGCAGGGCTGCTGGTGTTTCGGGAAGATCTATCTCCCAGCCAGGAGGTGGGCACGCCGGCTCCTTGCCTTGGCCGGGTGGGATTTAGCGGAGGCAGAGCCGGGGGAGGCGGCGGGCTGCCCTCCGCCTGTGGTTAAGGAGCTCTGCGAAGAGCATCCCCAGAGACCTGGCTGCTTCTGGGGCTGCCTGTTACAATTTAAATCATGTGGGGTTTTTTGTTTGCAATTCCTCAGCCGATTCCCTAGTAACATTCAACCCAATCGAGTCAACACGACAGAAAATTGGGTACCGGGAACCAAGTGCTTCACACCTTCGTATAGCACACCTAAGGCAGATGGGGCACACGTACCTCCCGTGCTCCTCCCGCCTGAACAACTGCCGCACAGCTCTCTGCAGAAAAGGCAGAAATAGTGGAAAAAGCAGAAAAGAAATTATTACCTACTGCGTCGGGGATGAAGGCCTGGCACGGCTTCCCCTGGGAATGGTACAACCCCCCCCAACCATCCGCAAACCCCCTTTCCCCAGAGGCTTTTCCCCTGCCCTCGCCTCCCCCGGGCTGCGGGGACACAACGCGCTGGACCGCACCGCGCGCCCCAGCAGCACAGCCCGCTCCCTGCCGGGGCATCTGCTCCCTCCTCCAGCCCGCTTGAAAGAAGCCAATGGCCTCAGCATCTCTTCGGGGAAGGAACTGGCATGCTGCGATTGCCTAAGCCTTGTTTTCTAAGAAAAACTGGCTAAAAATAGAGGCCAAATTGAAAAATTGCTCAACAACCCCCTTTTTCAGGGCTGCGTGCAGCTCCGCTCTCTGGGTCTGACGCTTCATGTGCAGCCTCTGCCAGGTTGGGGCATGTTTTAAACACGAATAACCCGGTCACCTCCGAGAAGAGGGGAAAAACGAGCCGTTAACCCAGATTAAAGGATTGTTTCTCGACTTTTATTTAAGGATTTCTCAAGCCGTTGCGCTTTGGAGCAGAAAAGCAAACTTGGAGCAGGGCTGCTGGTGTTTCGGGAAGATCTATCTCCCAGCCAGGAGGTGGGCACGCCGGCTCCTTGCCTTGGCCGGGTGGGATTTAGCGGAGGCAGAGCCGGGGGAGGCGGCGGGCTGCCCTCCGCCTGTGGTTAAGGAGCTCTGTGAAGAGCATCCCAAGAGACCTGGCTGCTTCTGGGGCTGCCTGTTACAATTTAAATCATGTGGGGTTTTTTGTTTGCAATTCCTCAGCCGATTCCCTAGTAACATTCAACCCAATCGAGTCAACACGACAGAAAATTGGGTACCGGGAACCAAGTGCTTCACACCTTCGTATAGCACACCTAAGGCAGATGGGGCACACGTACCTCCCGTGCTCCTCCCGCCTGAACAACTGCCGCACAGCTCTCTGCAGAAAAGGCAGAAATAGTGGAAAAAGCAGAAAAGAAATTATTACCTACTGCGTCGGGGATGAAGAAGTTGTAGCCCAAGAGGCTGTAGTGCAGCACGGAGGGAATAACCCCCTTCAGCCCAGCGTGGCTCCAGTCCGAGCGCAGCGGGCTCATCTGGACGAAGAGCGGCAGATGACTGGACCTGGGGGAAACAAGCACAAAGCCAGTGTTGGTAGATGGCTCGCAGGAGCCAAAACTCTCCGACGCCTGCCTGTCCAGGCAGTCGCTGTGGTCACATATGGGTTCCTCCAACCACTTGGCATCTCCGTTGGAGGGCAATCAGTGCTCCTCAATACCGCTCCCACCCACGGCGCCTGCCCTGCCGAGTCTGGCAGCCCCAATCCTCCTCCTTCTCCCCACATCCCCTATTCAAAGCTTTCCTTTTCCTGGCTTCATCTCACCAGGACCGCAATTTGGTGGCCCGCCGTGGTGGCAGCACAGCCACGCTCTGGGTTGTGGCCATCTCCTTGCTGCTTCTCATATGGCAACACCGACCCTGGTGGGAAAACGCTCACCGAAACCATACCCGTGACACCGGCCGGGGTACCCCATCGGCACCCTCGCCCCGGCCCCACGCGCTCCCCCAGACCCAAAGCATGAACCTCCTCGCGACAGGGGGCACGTCCTGCAGGGGGGATTCCCCCTCCTGCCTTTCATTTGGGCTCCTCTGCTTCACGTTGAGCCGCTCTCATTCCTGACAGCAGTTTTATCTATCTGCCAGGAGAAAACATTATTTTCCCCATGTTTGGGGTTTTTTTTGAGTTTTGTTTTGTTTTGATTTTTTTTTTCCAGTAGCATATCTATGCTGTGGGTTTACTTGGGAGGGCAGGGGGTCATGTTGTCAAGCAGCCTGGTGCGGGAGGCAGTGTTTCTGGTGGCCAAAAAGGATCAGATCTGGGCTTTCATGATGAGCTTTGGCTTGAAAAATGGTCTGGAGCTCATCTAACCGAGGGTTTTTTTTGGTCTGAGTCTGCTCGCTCCTAGAGTTTGGTTTGGTCCTCAGCTTCCCACCCGTTTGCTGACTCCCCAAAGGTCTCCCAGGGACCCTTTTTCATCTTAGGAGGTGGTAAGGCTGATGCATTGGGTTATGAAACGCTTCTGGTATGGAGACTGCCCACCAGGAAAGGTATGACCCTGGACAGACTGAAAAATGGTTAGAAAAGGGGCTATTTCCACCACTCTGGTTTTGCAGATGGCTGAGTAAGAGCCCGTCACCACCTCAGCATGTGAAACTTTGCCTTTTCTTTGAAAATGAACTATTTTAAAGTTGCCTTCTCATGCAATTGACCATCAATGCCTCATCCCCAACATAAGTCATTTTGCACACAGTCTCTGTATCCCTTTACATCTGCCAAGCATAAAAATAATGGGAAAAAAGAAAAGTAATAGCTTTCCATGCCGTTAAGCAAAGGGTTTCAGGGCATGTTACAACTGCTAATTGACAAATTAACCCTGTTGTGGTCTGTGCAAGCATGAAAAACCCGAAAACTGCAGTTGTTTGACACCACAAGCAACTATTGACACAGGGATGTGGCCGAGACGCCAGGGCTCACCCTCTCCCTCCTGCAGAAGAGGCAGCGAGCCGAAGCTTCCATGGCCGTAAACGGAGAGACGCATTTTTGTTGCATCTGGCGTTAAGGCGTTTAAGCATTTTTATGCTCTGAGGCATTGAAAAAAAATAATTAAAGTGCTCTGAACGAGAGAGGGAGATGAGAGATGAGAGCGAGCCCTCCTCACGTATTGCCCTGGGCCACCTCCACGCTGCTCCCCTGGGTGCTGAGCGCTGTCTCGGCATCCCGAGGGCGTATTTGAAGCATCACCTGAGCCGCCCCGCAGGCAGCTCACGCAGCCGTCGCCTCCGGCACAGCGCCTTCTCCTCGGTACCCACCTGGCACCGGCGCTGATGACAGTGGCGTTTCC
>NW_009650167.1:126096-126639 GCF_000708025.1 Charadrius vociferus | reverse complement strand
AAAGCCGCCCCTTCCACGTGGTCAGCAGCGGTACCTGCGGCAGAGGATGAAAGTTTGTGTTGGAGCCGTAAAGCATCCCTCCGGTGCCGAGGTGCAGGGCTGCGGGACGCCGGCGCTGCCCTCACCCTGCCCTGCCGCAATTTGCACTGTTTCACTGCAACACAGAAAGGTGCAAACCCTCTCTCAACTCCCCCCCCAAAATCCCCGAGTTGAGGGCAAAGTGGCACATCGTTGAAATTACTGCAAAAAAAGGGAATCGGGAGGATTTTCTCAGCGCTGGCAGCTTTTAAAAATATCTCTTGGGAGCGGAAAATTGAAAGCTGCTTCTGTATGAAACGGGAGAAAAGCTGCTCCCCCGGGCATCGCTTTGCCCCCAACACAGGGGGGTCTGGTTATCGCCCTCTGCACGTATTTATTCAGCTTGAATTATGATTTTCGGTGGAGCGGCGGGGTCAGGGAGTGGCGGAGGGTCTCGTACCGGGGGCTGCAGGCTCAGCCAGTAGCCGGCCGTCTCGCCGTCCCGCAGCGAGCGCAGGAAGAGCG
>NW_009650167.1:122095-125396 GCF_000708025.1 Charadrius vociferus | reverse complement strand
CTCCCCGCCGGCGATTCCAGGCAGAAATGCCGATCGCTCTCCAGCGAGAGGAAGAGGGGCACGTCGGGCGCCACCGTCACCGTCACTCCTTTGGGGAGAGAAGAGGAAAACGGCGTCTCAGGAAGCTCCTTGCCCCGGTGGCCACGGGGACAGGGATGCACGGGGCAGAGCCGAACTGGTACCAGGACCTCGCGCACTGATCCCGGCCGCGCAGGGAAATCTCCCCTCTCTGCTTCCACTGTTCCCTTTTAACCTCCAAAATGCCCTCCAACTCATGCCTGCATCCAGCACCAGGGACCCCTGAGCGCCGGGGGAAGCCACCCAAGCGCTGCTGGAGGATGCGGCGATGCACACAGGTCTCTGCTTAAAAACAGAGATGGACACACCGAGCGCTCGGGGCTTCCCTGGCGCGACGCGGGGACCCCGTCCCTCTCGGGCACCGACATGCCGACGCAGCCGGGCTCTAACGTCACGGCCTTTGCCGCGGGGATGGGGCAGTGCGGGATGCGTCCCTCGCGCCCCGCTGCCGGTGGCGTTACACCTGTAGGATATTTTAATCTTGGAGACATCTACCCTGCTCTTAAACCTGTTGCTTCATAGCCGAGGAGAGGGATGGAGGGACACGGGGGTTCAAGCAGTAGGGCGTTGGACAGGGAAGGATGCGATTACCTGTCGAGCCTAAAAAGTATCTCTCCAGAACAGGCCCGTAGCCGGCGGGGTTCTTGCTGAAGTCGCCGCTAACGAAGGGCTGCGCGGGGCTCTCGGCGCCGTTGAGCGGCCAGCGCTGGGCGCGGACACTCGCCCCTCCGTACCAGGAGACGTTGGCCATGGAGAAGCAGTCCTGCAGCCAAGAGAGCATCATCAGGCGACGAGAAATGCCTGGGGTGAGGGTGAGCACAGGAATAGTTGCGCTTGGAGAGGCGAAACCCCCACATGTTGCTCCAGTGCTGTCAGAGCCGTCACGGGACAGGTCTTTTCCCAGGAAGAGAAATCCCAACCCTGTGAGATTTGGGAGTTTTCTGCAGAAAGCAGCGGGCGCTCACTCATTGCTTTCCGTGTCCAACCTGGTAGGAGATACTTGGGTTTAAGTTTTTCCTCCATGTCAACAAGAGCTGGGCTTCTAGGTACCAAAACCCCCTCAAATTCTGCCTAATCACTTGATTTCTCCGCCCGCAGTTTATTAAAGTTATCAAATGGTGTAAGAGTAGGAAGAGGAAAAAGAATTTGTAGCAAGAGTGAGTAGCACAAGCTATGCACTCTGCCTTGAAGAAGAAAAAAAGGCTTAACTTGCTAATTAAAGCCAAAGACAACAATTTTTCTCCCTTTTCCCCTTACACGCCTGCGTTCAACGCATTCTGCACCCGACCACAATTGTGAAAAATGAACGGGTTTTTGAGCTGCTGGTGAAAAGATGCTGGAAACTGCTGAAGCGGAGCGGCTTCGCAGGCGCGTGTCGCTGCAGGACGAGGGCGACGGCGGAGGTGGGACATTCAAGGCAGCGGCTTTAAAATGCAGCGCTGGAGCTTTCACAAACCCCACTTGGAAAAAATCTGTTTGGTTGGGTTTTTTATATATTTATAGATATATATAAAAGAAAGAACCCTCTCCTAGCTACTTTCTGCAGCGTTTCTGGGGTGGGTTTCCAGCCCGCGTTCGCAGCTGCGTGCACGCAGGGAGATTTTTAACCCTGCCACGAGGGCTCGTCCCGACACAGCGTCCCGGGGGTACCCTGGGGGGTTTGGGCTCTCTCCCAGGGCAAAGCCCCCCCTGTTCCCGGAGGGCTGATCGTGAAAAGCACTTCCCTCGGCGAGACTGAGTCACTCTGGGCGTTTGGGGCACTTGCCCTGGGGCTGGCGGGGCGGCGGAGCAGCGAGCCATCCCCAAAAGCCGCCGGTCCCGGGGGACACCCCCATCCCTGACCCTCCTCCTCTCCCAAAGCAGCAGTTTTCGCCTCAGCGCCTCCAAGACTTTCCCCTTTCTGCCAAAGCGGGGGATCAGCGGGGCTTAGCCTCCCGCGTGACTCCACAGGCGGGGACGGGCTTCCCCGACAGCTCCGGGGCTTTGGGGCGGCGGGGGGCACAGGCAGCGACCCCCACCCAGCACAACCCACCGCTCCGCACCCCGACGCCGCTGCCCTGCGCCTGTGTGTGCCGCGGGGGCAGAGAGGGGTTAAGTCTCCCTGCGGGCTGGGGAGAGGAGATGTAAATTATTAAAGTGGAAACCCTGGAGGCTGCGAAGAGCGAAGAGCCGTACCAGGTGTCCGCTGAACCAGTTACGCCGCCTGGGAAAGGGGGGGCGGAAAAAACCCAATTCTTAACTCTTACATTTCACTAGAGCCTATTTTCCAGTCCTTTGGGTTTGGGTGGTGTAGGGTTGTTTGGTTTGGGTTTTTTTGTTTGCTATTTTAAAATGTGGGAAAACCCTATTCTATGTCGATCGCCCTCTCAACCACCCCGAACCGGTGTCAGCAAAGGAAAACCGGCCCCACGCGCCACGGTTGAGTTCAGGCAACACCTTCCACCAGCCCAAAACGATGTCAACAGGCAATTTATGGCTAAAAGGGAAAAATTCCCCATCCCACAGGATCCCGTCCCGCTCCCTCGCCCGTCCCGAGGGCTCCCCACAACAGGACACCACGGTCTGACGGGGTTTTTCCTTCCCCTCCCGCGGGCTCACTTTCAGAGCCTGCTTTTGCTTAACTGAGGGAGAAAACTGGGAAGGATACAAAAAATCAAAATAAAATAAAGCCCCCATAAATTTTTGCAGCAGCGGCCATGGATTAATCCCGTCCCCAGAGAGCTGCCACATTGTGCCTGTGGTTGGAAGAGACCTTTCTGAGCTCCTCGCGTTTCTCGCCAACATTGTGATCCGAAGCGGTTATTTATTCCGTCTCTATATAAACACGGTTCCCCCATCCCGGGGTTACCGATGTGGCACCGGGAGGCACCAGTGTTTTGGGGGCTCAGCATCAGGGCACGAGGCTTCCAAAGGGGCTTTTCCCATCCGGGACCCTCCAGCTACTGGAAGCTTTGGGCGACGGGGTGCCCCCGAGCGTGGTGCGACCCCATAACCGTGTTGGGAAATTGTTTGGGCCAGACCCTCCCCACTTTGGCTCCTTTTCCCCCAAACGCCACGGTTCGGAGAAGGGCGCGGGGGTCCCCGTTACCTTCAGCACGACGTCGGGGCGCAGCGGGGTCCAGCGGACGCCGTAGCACTCGGTGGCGGGGGCTGGCGGGGGCTCGAGGGAGAGCCGGAGCTCGGCGTCCTCCTCCCAGGCGTAGCAGAACTGCCCGCCGTCGTG
>NW_009650167.1:120272-121177 GCF_000708025.1 Charadrius vociferus | reverse complement strand
GCAGCGTTGCTTTTACCTAAAGGCAGGTGAAAAGATGCTTTAGCAGCCCCCAAAAGGGGTGGCGGAAGGCCGAGCGCTCATGCCCCGATGATTTTCCCGCTGTGGGGTCGGGCAGCAGGTTTTTCCTCCTCTTTCCCCGGGGTAGTTTTTCCTGCCGGCCACGTCAGAGACCTTTACGGCCGAGGGAACTCGATCAGCGTTATCTAAGCTGAGAGACGGCCTGCGCCCTCCCACCCTGCACGGACCCGCAGGTACTCACATTAGAAACAGAGGCAGGAAATGAAGAAAAAAAAATAAAAGTAAAAAGCATTTATTTATATGGAAATAATTTTATGGGGAGTTTTTGCGAAGTTATTGAGGTGGCTCCGGTCGAGCCCTCCCTACGCACCAGCGAACCCCGCAGGAGGAAGCCGTGGCAGTGCTACGCCTCCCGCTCTGCTGCTTTGCCTTTTTTGTTGGTGGTTATTATTACGTTTTGGGGGATTTTCTCCCTCTTTCTATCTCACGCTAAATGAGCTGCTGGGGCGCCCCTCGGGCCACCCCCAGGGCTGCGGGAAAGGGGGGCAGAGGGAAAGGGGGGTGAGGGAAAGGGGGGGCTGCCTGGTACCGCTGCCGTCCCGGATGGGGCAGAGAACTCGGGAAATCTGGGATCGCCATCCCCTTTTCCATGCCCCCCGCACTCATCCCACCAGTCCTGCCCCTGCCTGCCGGTGGTCAGGGGAGACCCGGATTGTGCAGGTGATATTCCAGCGCGTCGGCTGCCAAGCTATACCAAAAATAATAACAAAAAAAGAAGAAGAATTGAGATTTCAAAGAGTTTCCCCATCCTGCATCCAGCTGAAACCCCGACAACCCCAAGCCCTGAACCCAAAGACAAGAGCACCACTCACCCCGGGAGATGCCGC
>NW_009650167.1:119193-120205 GCF_000708025.1 Charadrius vociferus | reverse complement strand
CCCCGGGGGGGCCCTTCCCACGGGCCCCGCCAGCATTAATTTCTGCTTTCGGCTGGAGAAGCATCCAGTGTGGGACGGAGGGAAGAACGGGTGGATCGTATCAGGACAAACATCTCCCCGCTGCCGGCAGGGGCTCCGGGGCGGCGGCAAAGGTGGGCTCCGGGGTGAGGAGAAAGGATGAGGCGGGCGCCAGCGAACGCTCAAAGGTGAGGTGGGGGACGACGACGTCCATCCCAAAAGGGACCGGGGACCGCCTGGGAAAGGGCTCTCTCCAGCGCCGGGTGAGAGGAGATCACAGCAAAGCAGGAGGGGGTGGAGACGGCGCTGGCTGTGAAGTGCGGAGAAAAGAGGTCACGACTCTCAGGGGACCCCTCCCAAAAAGAGCTGTCAAGGTTACGGACCAAAAACTAGTTAAAATAAAGGGAAAAGCATTAAAAAGAAAGGAGGACTTCCTCCAAAGAAGTTGAGGGCAAGGTTGCGGGGAACGCGCTGCCCGGGAGAAGGCAACAAGTCGGAGTTACCAAAAATCCGGTGGTGATGCGAAGCCGTGGTGACGACCAAACCCTTAGGGTGGAATTTGCCACTCTCTTAACGAGGTTTTACAAATCCGTCTGCCCTCGGGAAAGCGGGGTTTGGCTAAGAGCCATGCAGAAACAGGGCAGAGGAGATCCCCAAAACTCTCTTTGGGATGGGGCCGTGGCTCCCAGGAGGCTCTAAGCCCGGGAGGGTAGAGAGGGACGGATGGGGGTGCAGTCATAGCCCTAAAAATTCTGGAATTTGCCACTCTCTTAACGAGGTTTTACAAATCCGTCTGCCCTCGGGAAAGCGGGGTTTGGCTAAGAGCCATGCAGAAACAGGGCAGAGGAGATCCCCAAAACTCTCTTTGGGATGGGGCCGTGGCTCCCAGGAGGCTCTAAGCCCGGGAGGGTAGAGAGGGACGGATGGGGGTGCAGTCATAGCCCTAAAAATTCAGAAATGGGGATAGGCAATTCCCCATTCCTCACCCCAAAAC
>NW_009650167.1:116894-118648 GCF_000708025.1 Charadrius vociferus | reverse complement strand
TTTTCCACGCAGCCGCCCTGCCCCTTTTCTTGCAGGGTTTTTTTTATCATTTTTGTCTTTTTTTTTTTTTTTTTTCCAGTTTTAACTGTCCTCCTCTGCTGGATGGGGCACCTTTTCCCCCCTCCTGACTTTGCAGGTCTGAGAAGACCTTGAGTTTCCCGTTTGGCACCCGTAGGGGCTTTCCAAGCCCAACAGATGCTGAGGGGCACACGGGCCGCCTCCAAAGGACTTTGATTTACAAACCGTCCTGGGCTTTTTTGGGGTGGGATGCAACTCCCCCGGGCTGCTGGTGTCCAGGACAGGGATGGACTGGGCGGCTGGAGATGCATTTAACCCAGCAGCATCACTAAGCAGAGCCCAGGAACCAAAGCTTTTTGGTGAAAGACCCAGAAAACAGGGACGACGGCTTCATCCCATGGGTGTTCAGGACGGGCAGCCCCTAAGGGAAGCTTTGTTCGCACTGTGCCCTGTAGATCGTCTCCCACAGCCTTTTTAAAATCCTGTCGTTACCTTTCGGGCTGGCTGGAAAACCAGAGAGCACAAAGAGCCCCGGGGATTTTCCCCGTCTGTGAGCAGGGGTGAGAAGCACGGGGTTGCACTCGGAGAGGACCAACCCTCACCGTCAATATTTTTCTACGACCTCGAAGTGCCGGTGATTGGAGCCGCAGCTTCCCAGCGGTACGCCCAGCCTGTACTGGGGATGCTTGTTTATTTTATTTTTAATATTATTATTAAAAAAAAAAAAAAAGAAAGAAAGAAAAGAAAGAAAGAAAAGAGAGGTGTGGATGGCCAAGAACTAAAGGAAAAGGGTGGGAGCTGCAAAGCGCCTCCAGGAGTTGGCATCTCTCCTCGGTTTTCCCTAGGGGGGAGCAGCCTCATCCCCCAGGCTCTGGCCAAGCTCCCACCGCGGGGATGGATCCTCCGTCGCCCTCAAAGCCTTCACCCAACCCCCGTTTCTTCCCATTTTATCTAGAAGCCGGGAGACACAGTGTCGACCAGAGCGGGCTGCCCAGAGCTCGACGGCAGGGACGTACCCGTCCTCCTGCCCTCACCTCCTCCGCGGTACCTACCCCCGCTCTGCCTGCCGTTGCCTAACCTGGAGGAGATGCCTTAAAAATCGGAGCCAGGGGCGAGCGGGCTGATGCGCGGCGGTGGGTGCTCTCCGTAGGCTTTTCTCCCCGTTGCAGTTCCCGGCCTTTCCATTCAGGGCCAGCAAAAGCCTTCGGCTGGGCTGAACTTCTCCCTGCCTTAGGGAGCCTTGTGCTCCTTATTGCAGCTAAGCTGTTGAACCGTTCAAAGGAAAAAGGGAAAAAGAAAAGAGGGTGATCTAGCTCCCGAAAACCCTACATCTCAGCCCCAGTTTTCCCCCCTGGAGAGCAATCCCTAATTTCCACGAACTCCCAGGCAACTTCGCAGCTATTTATAACGGCAATAAAACGAGCAGCGGGGCTCGCATTGAAAACCGGGCCACAAAAATAGTAACGGCGTTTGGAAGCGACCGCACGGGACCATTGTCTGTTCCCCTCTCCCGCTCCCCCCTGCCCCAGGAGCGCCGGCACGCGAGCAGCTCTCTGCGCCCCCCCCAGCCCGGCCGAGCTTTGCGCCAGGGCTCACCTCCGGCAGCGTTTTTTTGGGCAGAGGGGGGTGTGGGGGCAGCCGGGGCACTCCGCAGGTACTCGGCTCCCAGAACCACCCGCCGAGGCGTCACAGCCGCCGGATCCGGCTGCCCGCGCCGGGGGGGGCCGGTGGGAAGG
>NW_009650167.1:114122-116226 GCF_000708025.1 Charadrius vociferus | reverse complement strand
GTCTCGGCCCCGTAACTGGCTTCATTCTCGAGGAAGCTCCCCAAAACCACGTGGGGCGCGTAAGCAGAGGCGCGGGTGCCGTCAGGGCTGGAGCACGGGCGCAGAGAGCTCCCACCACGTCTCGCTCAGGAGGGCTCAGCCCCAGCGCAGAAGGAAAAAAGAGTTTTAGGAACTGATCTCAGCCCACGCGCTACACACCCCCCGTTTTTTTCAGCAGAGGGGTTCGCAGTGGGGGCTCAGGGGAGACGTCGGAGCCTCGGCGTGCCCGGGAGCTGCTGCTGGTGGTGACCGGCAGGCGAGGGAGCTTCTGGGAAGGACATTTCTGTCTCATTTGCCTCTTCCAAGCTTCCCAGAAGTCTGGTAAGCAGATTTGCAGCGCACCCGCTCGCCAAATTAAATCACTGCCCTGGAGATGCCTTTTGGATGATGAGACTGAAACTCTTCAGCTTCTCTGCGTGGAGCTGAGCCGCCCCAGCCCAGACGTGGGGCTTGCAGAGCTGATGGTCCCCAGGTGCGGGACAACCCTCCGGACCCCCACATGCCCCCGCAGGGGCGGCATTTTCCAACAACGCACGGGAACGTTTCCCCAGAGGATGGGTACGAGCACCCCAGCTCCATCGTTCTCTTCCCCGTGAGGGTTATTAAGCAGCCCTGAAGCCGAGGCTTTGGTTGGGGTTTTGCATTTTATTTGGTTTTTTTTAAAGTCTCCAAGGCAAACAAAACCACAGCCCTTGCACCACACGCTCCTGGCTTCCATCCCCCAAATCCCCTTACGTGTTATTTTAGTGGCATTGCCCTTCTCAGCAAGGAGGGGGCCGCAGGTCGGGCACCCCCCCAGAACCAAGGCAAAACGGAGGTCTGGGCACCTCCTCGCTGGGGACCCAGTTTTAACCCACCTCCCCGAGTCTCTAAAGCTGCAGGCTCTGCTCCGAGGCAGGCAGAGACCTTCTTCCTTCTTCTTCTCCTCCTCTTCTTTCTTCTTCCTTCTTCTTCTCCTCCTCTTCTTTCTTCTTCCTTCTTCTTCTCCTCCTCTTCTTTCTTCTTCCTTCTTCTTCTCCTCCTCTTCTTTCTTCTTCCTTCTTCTTCTCCTCCTCTTCTTTCTTCTTCCTTCTTCTTCTCCTCCTCTTCTTTCTTCTTCCTTCTTCTTCTCCTCCTCTTCTTTCTTCTTCTCCTCCTCCTCCTCCTCTTCTTTCTCCTCCTCCTCCTCCTCTCTTGCAGAGCCCCCATCACAGGGATTTAGGATCTATGGGGCTGCCCCAGCGCATCCCCCCCAAGGGCACCCAGAGTCCCTGAGTCCCCACAGAGGGACCACCCCAAGGGCGACACAACTCCCCCAACAATGGATATGGCACCTTCAAGACTTTGTACCCGAGAGGGGGAACGGCCCCAGGAGAGCCACTAAAGGCTTTCAGTAATTAGCAATTAGCATCCCTGACGAGCTCCCCCTGGCCTCTCTGAGAGCAGCTGAGCCTGATACTAATGAGGTTCCGTGCTAATTATAGGAGGTGCGCAGGGCCAAGCTGCCGCCTGCAAGGCGGGCAGGGACCACACCGGGCTCTTGGCTGAAAACCCTTTCGGAATTCTTTGCGCTATAAAAAACCCGCGCTGGGTCAGGGCAGGTTTTTTTTCCCCCGTGCCCGGCGCCCAGCACCCCCGGGGGCCGGCAGCACCGAGCCGTGCTGTTCCCGGCCCCCGGCCGCGCTCTCTGCGCACAAGTCGGTCCCTCTCTCATTCAGCATCTTGAATAATTCACGCCGAATAACACGGGTTTCCGCCACGTGGCGTTGTGCCCACCTGGAGCTCGAGCCAGCAAGGAAATACAGTCCCTCGGAGGAGCCTTGGGGACGTCAGGGGCTTCAGCGACGTGCTGGAGGGCGCCCCAAACCTCTGTGGCACGGCGAAAGGCTGGAGCAGAGGTCCAGCATCCCAACGGGGTTTTAATCCCTTCTGACAGAGCTGTCGGTGCGGCCCCGAGGTGTCGGCTGTGGGGTCGGCCCGCGAGGCTGAAGGCTGTGTCGGTGTAGGTACCGGGCTGCGCTCTCCCCGTGCCGGCGGCGCCGCGGCCGGGCGGGCTCTCCGTGCGCGGGGGGCCCCGCGGGGGGCG
>NW_009650167.1:113044-113977 GCF_000708025.1 Charadrius vociferus | reverse complement strand
AAACCCTGCCTCTGGCTGCCAGACCACAAAACCCCAAGCCCAGCTCGCAGCGTTCAGCTCTCTTGGGAATGCCATAAAAAAAAAAAACCTACAATTAAAACAAAAACGCAAAAAAAACCCCCACCGCAGCCCTCGCTTCCCCTTGGCCCGCTCCCCAAGGCTTTAAAGCCCCCAGTTCTGCTCTCTCCATGAGCGAACCGGCGGTCGGTCCCCAGCGGCATTTCCCGCTGCTGGCGCTCAGGGTTTTAATTAAGACGCTGGAAAGGAACCGTCCCAAATTGCTCTCTTGGCCCGGCCCCGCGATGGGGCTCATTTTCCCCTCCACGGGAGGGATGTGGGTACACGACCGCGGGTGGGATGTGACGAAAGCCCTCGGCTGGAGGCGGGCAGCCCCGGCAAACACCTTCGGGAGCTGTAAGAGGGGACGGGGTGTCCCTGCGGGTTCTGGAGCAGGGAGGGCAGGTGGGATAAGTGTTTTCCCCGGCTGCGATGCTCCGGAGGGAGCTCTGCTGTATACGCTCCCCAGACACGCGTCTCTGCCTGCCCTTTCCCCCCTGCCAAGGGACGGAGGCAGCCAGGAGGGCTCGTGGCGCTGGGGCTCGGCTATAAGGTACAGGGGATGCTCGGCCCTGGTTTAAAGGCTGTATCCCCCCTCCCCGGGCACCCCTTTGCCACAGTCCCCCGAAAGGGATGAGAGAACCCCGTCCACACACTCGCAGGCACGAGAGCATCACAGGCGGTCGCTAACTCGGCTTTTATTGTCACGGGAGGCAGCAGCAGACGATGCGACGGGTCGTGATGGGGGACACACACGGGGGTGTTACACCGCGGGTCTTCCAGCGCATTCACCTCGAGTGGGACGGAGGGAGAGAAGGGATGCGGCAGGGAGAAGATGCCGCCGGCTGCAAGGCCCGCCCCTTCCCGTGGCTCCGC
>NW_009650167.1:110162-112181 GCF_000708025.1 Charadrius vociferus | reverse complement strand
GCTGGGAAGGGTTGGGGCAGCCAGGGGACTTTACCCACCGGCAACACTGAGCAGCAGAAGCAACATCCATGTTCCCCAGGACAGGGATGGCTGAGGACAGCCCCGGCGGCGGCGCGACCCTCGGGGTCAGCCCGGCGTTGTGGGTGCAGCCTCGGGGCACAGACAGACCCAGCGAGCCGCCTTAGGGCAGCGGGGAAACCCATACGGACGTGTCTGTGCTGGGTCTGATCCCCGCCAAAACACTTCTGAGCCTCCGAGGGTTGACCCAACACCGCTGGCGTCACCACGACCCACCTTCCCTACTGACCTCAGCCGTGCAGGAGGAGGAAGAGGGAGCAAAGGGGTAAGATGGACAAAGAACACCGTCCCGGCTGACGCAAAGCCCGTTTGTAAGAGCCTATGGGCTTTAAAAGGCTGTCGGACCCCAATCCCACCCTCCCCACTCTTAACCTTCCCCTCCCGGGAGCCAGCACGGCCCCACGAGCTGCTCCTCAACCCCGGGGCTCAGCCACGGGCGCCCTCGCAGCAGGATAACCTGTCCCTCAGTCCCGGCTTGGCCGTCACTCGTGCCTCCGCGCCGGGGACGTCACTCGGGGATGTAGTCCCTGAAGGAGTTGAAGCTGAGGCTCCGGCCCGCTGAGTTCAAGGTGGAGCTGGCTTGCATCTTGGGGATCTTCTCCATCAGCTTCGACACCGTCCTCCTCTTGAAGGAGCCCGGGGAGAAATGCCCCTGTCTCATGAGCTCCTGGTAGAGGGTGTTGAACACCGCCACGGTCTCTTCGTAGCTGTCCCGGGTGGAGATCTCGTAGAAAGGAAGCTTCAAGGCTTTGGAGAGGTTTTCGCCATCCTCCGTGGACACCATCCTATCGAACTGCAGGTCCTTCTTGTTGCCCACGATGACCACGGGGGGCTGCTCGCTGCCGCTGCTCCGCTTGGGGCTGGAGTGGATGTGGTTGATGAGGAAACACAGCCGCATGACCTCGTCAAAGCTGCACCGGTCCGTCACCGAGTAGACCACAGCGAAGCCATCGCCCCATTTGATCTTCTCCTCTATCTGCAGGGAATCCTCCTCCTGCCGGGGCAGATGAGCTCGTGTTAACACCAGAAGCCCCAACACCTCCTAAATACCAACGCTGCCAGTTGCAACCTGGAAAACCTCCCAAGGGGGCCCGTCACCATCTCCCTGAAGGTTTTTGGCGCCGGAGCAGTGACGTGCAAAGCAGCACGGGCAGTGCAGGGCAGGAGTTTGATGGGTTGGGCAAAACGATGGATGGAGACAGCAATCAGCCCCATCCTGGTGTGGAGGAGGGGAGAGCGAGCGCCGCCAACGCGGGAGCACAAAGGCAGGGCCGCTGCTGGATGGGAAGCCAGCACAGGTCCCTCCAGCGCCCGCAGTCCCGCTGCTCGGTGACTCCTCCCGCTCCCTGAGGCCGCCTCCGGCCCTCGGGATGCTCCACCGCCGCGGGGAGCAGAGCTGCACTGCACACCGGGAAGGGGAATGGGGAAATATTTAGCAGAAGCCACGCTGTAATTGATGTTAGAGACACCTAAACTCTCCAAAACATCCCTTTTTTCTGAGATAAACATGTCATAGAATCATAGAATTGTTGAGGTTGGAAGGGACCTTTAAGATCATCAAGTCCAACCATTAACTTAACCTGACAATATCGCAATCAATATTTTGGATAGCACAGGTTGAAGCTGGTGGAAGGGCAGGGGGTGCCTTCAACGGCAAGTCACGTGTCGCCCATGCTATTCCCCAGGGTTGGGCAGCAGTGAAACGGCGCGAGCTCACCTGTCCCGCCGTGTCCAGGATCTCAAAGTGCACCATCTCCCCGTCGATGACAGCCATGTGTCTGTAAATCATTTCTGGAGGAGGACAGGCAGGAAAGCATCGAGTGAGAGAAGCCCCCGGGCGGCAGACGACCACCCCGCTGCCCTCGATGCCACCCGCACAGGAGGAGTCGATTTCCACCTGCCACGACCTACAGCCCCTCTGGTCCCCGTTTCGAGGCCGCG
>NW_009650167.1:106552-110088 GCF_000708025.1 Charadrius vociferus | reverse complement strand
GGGGCCACAACCCAACCGCCCGGCCGCCGATCAAAGGGCGACGGCGACCGGAGCGTCGGAGCAAAAAGAACTCCCGGAGCGATGCTCCTGCGAAGGGAGAGGGGCTCAGCGGGGGTAAGAAGAGCTGCGTTTGTTTGGAGACCCCACTCGTGCTCCTGACCCAGCTGGCGCTGAACCCCTACTCCAGGGCGGGGGGGGGCGACTCCGTTCTAACCCAAAAAAGCGGCTGCGAGGCGGCATCGGGGCAGCTCTTCCAGCACAAAACCCGCTTTGAGCGTCACTAATACAATACCGTGGCCCCGGGCGCAGCGTGCTCGACGGGACGCAGTGCTCCGGGCAGACGGAGCTCCGCGGTCGCGCCGGGGTGTGTGTGCCACCATGTGACGGGGCAGAAACCCGCTTGGCTTTGCTGTCTACGGGACAAAGCAGGCACCTTCCCCCTCCTCCGGCACGGGGAAGCACAGGGACACTCACCGCACGGGCTCTGTGTTTTATCGCATCGGCCCAAGACGGAGAAGAAGCAGCGGGCAGGGAGGAAAACCGAACTGCACGCCGGGGGGGGAAATGCATCGCTCAGCATACCGAGCGGGGAGCGGGGATGTAAAGCACAGACGGGACGATGGCGGGGCTGTTTCTCAGACCAAACCTTTCCCCCCCATCCCCTGTGAACCAGCTGGGTTACAGCAACACAGCCTTCCCAAATTCGCCAGCCCGGCGGGTGACAGCAGGGGTTGGGCAGGAGGATGCACAGCCAGCAACCAACCCGTCATTTGTGGGACGCTTTGGCAGGGAGGGGACTTCAGTGCCCAAAAAAACTCAAACCCAAATGCAAAAAAAAACCCCCACCCCACAAGACAGGAAAGCACTCGCCAGTGCTCCCGCGGCTCAGACACCTCCTGCCCCTCAAAAGCCACCTCCCGGCAGGAGGGTGACTCAGCCCGTCCTGCGACGCCGGCGGCTCCCAACGCGTTTGCCTTAGCAAAAGAAGAGAAGAGGAAAAAGGGACACACAAGATCCAGGGGGGTGCCACGACGGCCGGCGGCTCCGACCGCTGCCAGCCTGGCCGAGGAGGAGGAGGAGGAGGAGGAACACGGTGAGTTGGGAGCAGAGTCGGCTCTGGCAGCAGCGGCGCCGGATGCGCCGGAGTCTCCAGGCTGAGCCAGTGGCAGCAGGGAGAGCAAGGAGCAGAACCTACCTAGGGTCGGGTCGTAGTCGCCGATGAATCTCCTGGTGATGAACCTTACGGTCAATGCTGTAAAAAAAAACAACAGGAGAAACCCGGTTACGGTTGTGAGATCAAACTGCAGCGAAGCATCGGCTGCCTGAGGCAGGAGGGACGGAGCGCGGAGCTGCCGCAGCCGCACGGGAAAGCGCCCGTGTGGGCACCAGGAGAAGACATCCCAGCGGCGACGCTGCCAGGGCAGCCCCGTGAGGACCAGGCTACGGCAGGGCTGGGAAGAGTGTCTCCAAAGGCGCCCAAAGAGTCCATGTCCCTGCCGCACGCTGCCCGGGGCCGCCCTGTGCTGACCAGAGCAGACCACGATAAAGCAGCAAATCGCCAGATCTGGGCGGCAGCAGGTGGGGGCGACGCCGCCTGGGAAAGGATGAGGGATCCCCAGGCGGATGCCTCGCACCAAGGTTGTTACAAACCCTCTTTTCTGCCCCGAAAGTCCCATGCAGGCTGTCCTCTGCCTTGCTTCCCCCCGTGGACAACGCGGGAAAAGGCGTACAACCAGGCTGGCGGCTCACACCTCCTCTCTCCCACACAGCCTGAGGCGCTGCCAGAGCTCCCGGACACCGGGCATCGCAAAATAACCTCGCTGCAGCCCCAGGGAAAGCCTGGGTGGTTTTCGCCGAGGACCAAACTCCACTGTGCGATGGGACACCCATTCGCCCGCGTTTCGGCAGGCGAAGCCTGTTCCAGGGTTTACTATCCTCAGAGTAAAGAACTTCTTCCTAATATCTAATCTGAATTTATCCTCTTTCGCTTTAAATTCATTACCCCTCAACCGGTCACTACACTCCCTGATAAAGAGTCCCTCCCCATCTTTCCTGTAGGCCCCCTTTAGGTACTGGAAGGCTGCTATAAGGTCTCCCCGGAGCCGCCTTTTCTCCAGGCTGAACAACCCCAACCCTTTCAGCCTGTCATCAGAGCAGAGGTGCTCCAGCCTTCTGATCACCTTCATGACCTTCCTCTGGACCCTCTCCAACAGGTCCATGTCCTTCTTATGTTGGGCACTCCAGAGCTGGATGCAGTACTCCAGGTGGGGTCTCACCAGAGCAGAATAGGGGGGGAGAATCACCTCCCTGGACCTGCTGGCCATGCTGCTTTGGGTGCAGCCCAGGATGTGGTTGGCTTTCTGGGCTGCAGTCGCACATTGCAGGCTCACATTGAGCTTCTCATCCACTAACACTCCCAAGTCCTTCTCCTCAGGGCTGCTCTCAATCTGTTCTCTGCCCATCCCTGCTTGGGATTGCCCCAACCCAGGTGTAGGGCCTTGCACTTGGCCTTGTTGAACTTTGTGGTTTGCATAGGCCCACCTTTCAAACCTGTCCAGGCCCCTCTGGATGGAATCCCTTCCCTCCAGCGTGTCAACTGCTCCACACAGTTTAGTGGTGTTGGCAAACTCGCTGAGAGTGCACTCAATCCCACTGTCCATGTCACCAACAAAGATGTTAAACAGCACCAGTCCCAGTACTGACCCCTGAGGAACACCACTCGTGTTTGCTTTATGTTACAGGGTTTGCTTCATGCTTTTGTCATGATAACTGTTGGCACACTTCAGCAGCTATTTCAAGAAAGAGGTGGAATACTCACCTTGAAGAGATTTATAGCATGATGTGGTCAGGGGTGCTAAGGCCCAATTTGTGTTACACTGCCAGAATGTCACTTCCTTTCTGATATTTGGATACACAGCATTGTATTCCTGACTGCCTGGGCTCATGATCTGTGGAGAAATCTGTGTTTTATGTAATGAACTTGTCCACAAGTAAAAATTCTTCTCCTTATTCTTCTTATTATATACAGTACCCACCAAACTATTGCTTTGGTATGTTACATCATAATTTGGCACAGAACTAGACTGCCAAATTTGGGGTGGGCGAGCTCCCCGGGTGCTGCAAAAAAAAAATAATAATAACAACCAACAAGAGAGATTCCTGGTGTTTTTTCCGGAAGGGGCAGCAAAAGCTTTGCCGTTGCGTGAGGTCTCCGGAGGGGTATTTCCAGGAGTGGGGACAGCAGACGGGGCTGAGGCTCAGATGGCGAATGGCCACGAACCAGAAACGGGGGGTGAAAAAGCAGCAGCTTTCCCAGGAATGAAGTGATTTGGAGGTGCCAGACCCCGTGCCGGTTGGAATGGGGTGGGGAGGCTGCCAGAGCTCACCCCTCGCTCCTGCCAACGGAGCACCCAGCTTTGCTAAAACGTCCCCGATGGGGCCAAAGGGCCACAAAACGGCGTCTGTCCCTGCCCCGTCTGTGCTGGGTGTTATCAGGGTCTCCGGCCCCAGAGCCTCCCCCGGCTCCGCAGCCTCCC
>NW_009650167.1:104149-106158 GCF_000708025.1 Charadrius vociferus | reverse complement strand
GGCGGGGGGGTGGTGTGTGATGGGGCAGGGGTTGGCAGCTCGGCACAGACCCAGGAGGAACTCCGCAGCTCCGGCTGCCAGGGGATAATTTGGGAGCAGCCCCGAAACCAACGGAGGCGGTGCGGGATGCAGTCCCTGAACCCCCCGGGGCTGGAGGAGCATCTCGTGAAAGGAGATGGCCGCAGGTGACCGACTGCGTCTCCTGAGACCCCCTCTGCTGCCAACGGAACCCGCAGCCAAGCACAAAGGCTTATTTCTCCACTCACCTGCACCTCCATCCCCACCCGCCGGAATACCTTTCTGCAGGGAATTGCCTTTGGGACACAACAGGGCGGACTCGGAAAGCACCAGCACCGCCGAAAGCAGCTCTCCACCCTGGCAAAGCGAGCGAGCTCTCAGATCTCCCCTTCCGAGCAAGAAGGGGAGCTGCCCTTTGGGCAGAAAAGCCGGCAGCGGCACAAACGCCCTCTCGGATGTTCCAGAAACATTTTGCTCTTCACTTTTGGGAAAAGCACGGCGACACGACTAACCGTCACCCTCGGTCCTCCAGGTCTAGGCTAATCCAAGCGACCTCCTGGGCTGCCGCGGTGCTCCGCAGCCCGTCCGGGTGCCCGATGCCGCAGACACACCGCTTCAAAGCAAAACCCTCCACGTGGCCTTCGGTACGGAACATCCTTCCAACGCAGCTGTGTCGGCAACGCACGGCCGACGGCTGGGTGTGATTTTGTGGCGAGACCCGTGGTTCGGAGGGAGCACGGCTAATGGAAGCGATGCTCAAACCCTTCACGGTGTTAATGACGGTAATGGGTACGGACAGGCGGTGCGGGGACGGCAGCGAGAGGCAGCGGAGAGGCTGAGAGCTGTCTGGGAAAGGCAACAGGAGCGGGAAGTGAAATTGGTGGGAAAGGAGTGGGAACGGGGGAAAAAACCCAACCCAGCGAGAGCAAGGCAGGAGCGCAGAGCCCGGGGGGACGGGATGGGACGGGACGGAGGAGCTGCGCACCGGGCGTCCACGCCGCAGGGGGAGGGAACCAGAGCAGGAGTGCGAAGGGAGAATAAACCTCACCAAAACCGGGATATGGTGTTAAAATCCCCCCCAAAACCAAGACACCAGTGGAAAGGCAGTGCCAAGCAGGACGGACGCGCTCCCGCACCGGGCTGGCTTTCCCCGGGGCAAACTGGGGGGGCCGTTTGTCCCAGCTGGCCACGGGCAAACGTTCCCCACGTCCTGCCCCCGCACGCCGACACCGTGCCGGGCAGGATCTGTGCATCGGCCCCGGGAAGGCGGCTGCCCACCGAGGCGGGCTCTCGGCTCCTCCAGCCCCAGCGCCTCTGCCCGGGCAGCTTCTCCCGCCCCCCGACACCCCCGGCTCCTGCCGGGGGCCTTCACCCTCCCCTCGCCCTCCGAGCCGCCTCTGGGCTCCCAACCCTGCCCGCCAGAGAAGGGATTTGATGGAACGAGCATGTAATTTAGCAAAACTGCTCTGCGGAGATAACCGAGGATCCCGCAGGAGGCATGTATCAGCGCCTTCAAAGAGGCGACCAAATTATCGGGGGGGAGAGGGGGGAGCGAGACAAGCCAGGCTCGGTTTCTAGAAAGCACCTGATTTCTGTGTCATACATTAGGCAGGCACCCAAAGCCGGAGCGCATGGTGCTGTACGAGGAGAGGAGCCAATTAAATTGATTAAAAATTGGCTGGAGCGCAAGAACACAAGCGGAGCTGCCACTGGGAAGACGCGGATGCAGGCAGCGAGGCGGCAGCGCGTCCGCGCAGCCTTATAAGGAATTTTTTTTCCCCGTCTCGAACAGAAGTAACCTCCGGAAGGGCTCCCCTTGGAGACCCCCGAAGCTGAAAGGGTTAATTCTATATCCGATTTGGTCTCTGGGAATGCGCAGGGGACGGGTGGACGCAGGACTAACCTGCGGGCGCGGGGACGGGCGGGTTACCTCCAGGATGGCATCGAGCCCCGCGCGCCCACGTGCCGCTCTGTTTATGCCGCTGCATAGC
>NW_009650167.1:102570-103100 GCF_000708025.1 Charadrius vociferus | reverse complement strand
GCCAACGCGCGCCGTACGCTTTGTACAGCCATCGCTCGCGGCTCCATCTGCTCGCAGGGACTCGGGGGCCAAACGCCACACATGGACCCCCCCCGGTGCTCCGGGGACGCCCGGAGCTGAGCCCCGTTCCCGTGCTCCCGCTCCCCCGTGCCGGGCTGCTAATTGCGATCCGGGCGTTGCCTCCTGTAATTTAATCATGATTTTTTTTCACTGAACGCTGGGCAAGGAGGACTGGCGGGGCGGCCAGGCAAGAGGTTTGCAGGTTACTGTATATGGAAACGCGACTTCAGCGGCACCAAGAGCCGAAGCTGCTGGCCACGAGCCAGGCGGAGGTGCCACCGCTGCAGCGGATTTAAAGGTTGTGCCTTTTGCGGAGCGGCGAACCGGCAGGACACTGCCCTGTCCCCAAAGACACGGCGGCCCCGGCCATGGTGCCACCGCTGCAGCGGATTTAAAGGTTGTGCCTTTTGCGGAGCGGCGAACCGGCAGGACACCGCCCAGTCCCCAAGGACACGGGGGGGCCCCCACCG
>NW_009650167.1:102130-102517 GCF_000708025.1 Charadrius vociferus | reverse complement strand
GCAGACGCGGAGCGCAGGCCGCCTTCGTCCCCGGTACTCGCAGCCCCGGAGAGAGGAGCGGGAAGAGGTGGGGCAGGAGTGGGGATGAAGGAGAAGAGCTCAGGTGCTCCCGTCTCCGCATCCCAAATCCCCAGCGCAGCAGCCGCGGGTGGAGAGCACTTGGCAAAGTGCGGGGAAAGGGAGTTTTCCGAGAGGAAAACTAAACGCAGCGCTGTACCACGAGGCTCGGCAAACCCCGCTCCCTCTGCTAAAAAGAAGCAGCAAACTCAAAGTATACGGTAAAGCACAAACCTGAGCTCGGCTTTCGGTCCGGAAAGCTCCCACGGTCGGCAGCCTCCCGCTGCCCTGGGCTCGCTGCGCGGCTGGGGACTGCTTGGGGACCCCCGC
>NW_009650167.1:95826-100949 GCF_000708025.1 Charadrius vociferus | reverse complement strand
CCCCCGGCCTCTCCCCTCACCCCATCCTTCAGGCACAGCGTGGTCCCCGCCAAACTCAGTGGGGCAGAGCCCCTCGCTCCGCACGGCCCCCGCGCCTCGCCAGCCGTGCCGGCACCGCGCGGACCGGCGACCAAAGGCCCATCGGTACCAAAGAGCCGACACCTCACTTGGGGCCGGGAACCAAATTTTGCATGTGCGTCGGTGCAGCAGCGTTGCAAGGCTGTTAAATAACAGTGTAAGGGTGTACACGAGAGCAAAGGGGTGTGTGTGTGTGTGTGTGTGTGTGTGTGTATAAGTGTGGGCACCGCACACATGTCACTGCCCAGAGCAGCATCTCGACCATCTTCAGCAAACTCCGGGACGCAGCTTGCCGGTGCGATGCACGGATGACGGCAGCGCCGCGAACGGCAGCAGAAGGGACCTGACCACGGGCGCGGAGCAGCGCAATGCCTGCGCTGGGGACACGGGCTCTGTTCCGAAGGCTGTAGTCATTTCTCTGGCGTGGGGATCTCTCTGCCTGACCATCTCGGGTGACTTTGCTTGCAACGGAGCACCGAGCATCCGCGCTGCCTCGGACGGTGCTCAGGGTAACGCGAAACCCGCCCGGTATTTATAGACCGTATCATGTGTCGAAAGTCAACATATCGCTGATGCCTCCAGACGACATTGGCACATGACCAGCGCCTAAACGGGTGTCTCACCGTGGCCGGGGAGAAGGGTTATCGAACGCACTGCTGCCGCCAGCGGGAGAGCGTGGAGGGTCGTGCTGCCGCGGCAAAGCTCTGGCTGGAGAGAGGGGCCCTGGGTGAAAGAGGGGCTGTCCCGGGGCAGCCGGGGGGGTTCTCCTCGGCGAGGAAAGAGATCTCGCCCAGAAACTCATCTTGCCATGGCAAACCGGCACGTGCATCCCTGGCGCGTCCTTCTGTGCATCAGCCACTGGCGACAGCCGTGTCCCCGCACCGCTTCTCCCGAGCTGGTGAGAGGCACGTCCAGGGCTCGGCCACATCTGGAGCCCAGAGACAGCAGCAAGAGCAATAAACCTCACATTTCAGGACAAAAGCTGATTCCCAGCTGGGGAAGGGGAGGGGGGGGAGGTGTCATGAAAAAGAAGTCTCCGTTACGTTCCTTTCCTATTTTTAGCCCGATTTCCTAAGGAAATGAGATGTCTGCAATCAAATCCTCTGTCTTGCCTGTCCCCTTCAATGCCATTTTTGAATACATCGCTCGATTTCAGCCAAACCTGACAGCGAGGGAGAAGCCCCAGAGAAAATTCTTTTCCTGCAAGTTTTGTGGCAAAAAAAAAAAAAAAAAAAAAGTCACATTTTCATGGAAAAAAAACCAACCTCACACTTTGGAAGGCAGGAACCGGCGGCAGGTTCCCGGCTGGAGGAATCCAGCATAAGTCTTTCCCCCGCTGTGGCCGCCGGGCCGTCCCGGCGCGTACGGCTCCACCTGCCTTAACTCGGAGTGCGCTCAAAGGGCACGGATTTGCAGGGATGCAGGAAGAGGCGCGGAAGAAGGATGGACTTGAAATTGCAGCCCAGCGTCAGCGTCGCTGCGCTGCGTCACCTCGGGGAAACCACTTCACCTCCCCTGCTCTGCAAAGCCGACCCAGCGCCGCTCGCGGCCGCGCCAGGGTGGCCCGTCAGTTCCCACCCGCGCCTCCGTCGGGAGGGAGAGGGATGCACGTCCCTCGCAGTCGGCAGTTGTGTCCCGTTGCACACGTTCAGAACATCACCAAACCCCAACGCTCCCCCCCGCAGAGCCGTTCCACCGAGGGGCTCTCACCGACGGCGGAGCAAGCGATGCTGTCTCGTCTTTCTCCCCCAGTGCCGAGGATACAGACACAAGACCCAAGGAAAATCGGCATGGCCCCGCTACGATGTCTAGCAGGCGATGAGGTCCCAGGCTGGACTGTGGGACTCTCCATCGGCCTTTAGACTGGTCTTAGCGAGTGAGCGTCCTCCTTTGCCCATCCAGGTCTCCTCTTGGGGTACTTCCGATCGGCCGCGGCACAGTTCAGCATTTCAAAGAGATGACGTAGCCCAGCGAGGTTTCAGGGAAGCGGGCTGAAGGCAGGGAAGGCTCAGCCTTATTCTACACAGAAGAAACCATACAGGACACTCGTGGTAGATGCTCCCAGCATGGAGAAGGCATCTTCCAGCTCTGGGGTCACCTTATACAAAGTCCATCAAGCTCAAGAAACAGAGCCTGAAGCACCAACTGATCTTCTGCCCCTCGACCCTCACCGACCTCCTTCTCTGAGCCTCCAAAGGCTCTTGCTGGAGACCACGGCGGCGTACCTCGACACCCACCCGCGCACCCAAGGGCAGCTCTCACCAAACCAGCTCTGCGCCGTAGAGGCGTAACTGAACCGCGGAGCGCTGCTGCTGCAGCAGAGCCCACAGAGGAGGCGGGGGAGAGGGGGTCTCTCCATTGGGATGACCCCCTACGCTTCTCTAGCCTTCGGGACAGCATACAAGCATTCAGCAGAGTCCACCTAAAACTCTTTTTGGTGGCAAATGTTTAAGTCAGCCAAGCGTAGAGTGATGGTATGCTTAGCCCCCAGCAGAGCTGTGAGGGAGAAACACCTCTGGCCAGCTTGCGTCCCACTTCCTTCTCTCCCTCCAAACCCGTGTCGTTTCACTTATCTCAAAATCAGAGATAGGAGTAGACTGACCTCGGCCAGAACTTGTGTAAATGTGTTTCTTTTTCATCCTTGATTTAAGGCAACAAACTGAAGAGTGCTGCAGTCCAGTGCTGTGCTCACCTCCGGCCCGGGGAAGCGCTGCCCTCGGGGACCACCGGACAACCGGGCGCTGCTGCAGAGCCTCCTCCCGACACGAGGGGAAAGCAACGTCAGGGAGGGATCAGCTCTACACCCTTCAAAGCCATCTCCCGTGACCAGGCTGGGGCGGACCGCTGTGACCCTCCGATCCAACGCCAACTGCTTCAGAGACGGCGCAGAAAAATCCATCCTTGACTTCTTTCGGAAAAGGTTGGCTTGGCCCCCGGAGCGGTGGGTTTACATCCCTGACAGCACATCTGGGGACTACGCGGAGAGACTCCGCTCACCTCCCACACGGATGTCCTTGGCACGGCGGGGAGCCACGTGTGTCCTCCCACACGGGCATCCAGCACCGCTGCCTACGCGGTGCCGCGTTTGCTGGGGACCCTTCAGCTGGACGGCAGCGGGAACGCGGCTTTATCATCCGCCATCGCTGAATAAGCCACCGCCAGCGCCACAGCGCACCTGCGGCGGAGCCAGATGGAAGTAGGTGGAGCAGATATTGTTTTCTGTTGAAATATTTGTGGTCGGGCTATTCCGTACTTGCCGGTTTTTAGAGACGTGGAGTCTGCACTGGGGAAGGGGCCAAAGGCACCCATGAATCACGTCCCTGCAAACAAAAATCCCTCAGAAAGAAAAAGTTGTCCCAAAGCAGCCATGGAAGCAGCTCCCCTCAGGCCGTAGCCTCGGATTGCGGCAGTCCCATGCTGTGGTCCGAACCCAACCCCTGCCGGATCATCGGCTATTTTGAGAGCTCCCCAAACCACTGAACTTTGCTGCTGCTGAAAGGAAGAGAAGCGGTGTGTTTGCTTTTATTTCAAAAAGGAAGATAAACCGAAAGCTGGTCCCTTTTCTCTCCGCCGGATGATGTGACGGTGTGGGACACTAGAAGATCTATGCAGAAACCAACCCAATTTCAAGCCGACTTTGAAGCCTGCACCCCATGTTCAAAAACGACCCATGTTATTTCCAAGCTTCGGTCCCACAACGTTGAGCTCATCTCCTGAGCGTCCACCCCAAGGGCTCAAACCCCACGTTTCCAACTCACGTCTCACAGCTAATTGTCACTCATTAATGACTGCGCAAACGTTGTTCCTGTTGAGACACCGCCTCGCGTGGCAAGCTCTGCCGCTGGGACACCTCTCGAGAGTTAACATCGGCCGGGGCCGTCAGGGAACGCTCTCCAAGAATATAACTGAAGCCACGCCGCCCTGTCAATAAACATATTTTCGGTTGCTATAGCAAAGCCGGCGCGCAATTAAGAAGCACTCTCAGACTTCAGGGCCCTCTCCTTTCTCGGCGGCTTTGCAGACTCGCTCCCTTCCTACCGAAAACCCCCGACGTGCCGCCGGCCGCACCCCGGCCGCGTTCGCAGCCAGGCGGAGGGGCGGCAGAGCGGGGACGCGCGTCCCGCTCGCTTCTCCCACGTTCTATAAATAGGGAGAGAGAAAACAGCTGAAAGGCACCTTAGCCCCAGGGCTCGCTCCCGCCCCGGCTTGCCGGCCACCGGCTTCTCCGTACGGGCTTTGTGTCAGCCTGGACCCGGTGGTGAAGCGTTCCCTTTCTCCTCTTCACAAAGGGGCTATTTTTTAAGGTCTGACAGGAGACAAGAAAACCTCTAGTGCAGGAGAAACCAAACCAACGCGGTCTCCTGGTGTTCCATTCTGTCCGTTGCCGGTTTCTAACCGCCACAGCGCATTTCGACGTGCAGCCAGAACGTGTCTGGATCGTGCTGAGAAAATAAATCTGGCTCCACGTAAGAGTTCAAAGACGCCTTTGCAAAGCTGACAGAGGGAAAAAAAAACCCCAACATACAAAAGGGGCACATTAACAGCATTTCCCTTCCACCCCGGAGGCCCAAACAACACATCCTAAGAACTTTTCAAGCTTTTCACCGCTTCAACAGGATAAACGCCTGCGGCTCGTGCCGCAGCACAGCATGGGAACGTTACGCACGTCCAAATATCATCACCAAGTTGGTACATCCCTTTGCCGGCCCGCGGCTCCCAAGGAGAGTTGTGTGCCCTTTCGGCTTGCCGCAGAAGGCGGCGGTGGGGCAGAGAGGGCGCCGGCGCTCAGCGCGGCCGTCACGCTTCAGCGGGCTGGGCAAATAACGGATCCTCACCACGGGACGCCCTCACGCCGCGAGAAGCGGCTTCGCTCGAGAAGCTTATTTTAGAACGCAGAACAAGTCGCCGAGGGAAAGAAGAGGAACCCCATCACGTCGGTAATTTAAAACTCGTCCAGCCGGAGCTCTGGAGGTGCGCCGGGGAGAGCTGTCCCGGCGGGTGAGCAGCACGCGCCGTTCCCCCTTCCGCCCTGACGCTGAGGCTCC
>NW_009650167.1:95023-95367 GCF_000708025.1 Charadrius vociferus | reverse complement strand
TTCGCGCCCCCGGGGAAGCGGCGGGAAGGGGGGACGGGACGAGGGGTGTCCCGGGGGCACTGCACGCTCCCTCTGGGACGCGGAGAGCAGCAGAGCCAGGAATCCCCGACTTCGCGCTCCACGCGGGGGGACACAGGAGGGAAGGGGCTGGCAGAGCAGCAGTGGCACCTCCCGACAAGTCTTTCCGAGCGCAGCTCCCGGCAGCCCGGCTGGCGAGAAAACAACGCTTCCTTAGCGCGGAAAAATGTCAGCGCCGCAAAGGCCATCGCCCTTCTGCCGGGGAACGAAGCGGAGCCCTACCGACACTCTTCGAAAGCACGAGAGAGAAAGCAGAACAGCCGGCG
>NW_009650167.1:34636-94676 GCF_000708025.1 Charadrius vociferus | reverse complement strand
TTTCCACTATGAATCAGTGGCTGGGGGGGGCGGGAGGGGGGAAGAGCCTGCTTTCTTGAGAAATTTCTGTTCTTAAACTATTTAAGTGTGGCAAACCACATTTTGAAGCCAGAAAGAGGATCGCAAGCGGCCACCCCCCAACGCGTGAAGCCAAATGGAGACCTGCGACTGAAGAACCGGGGATTTCTGCTTCCGCTTGGAACAGCAAAAAGCTTTTTCTTTACATTCCCATGAAGGAAATGTCAAAAATAATCCCCTTTTGCCTTAGTCCAAATGCATCATTTCAAAAAACCCTGAATATTATGCTCACATTTTACGTTATAAAGTTTTCAAAACAAAACCTAGGAGTTCCTGCTACTGGTTGAATCTTCCCTTCCCGCATCTTCCTCCCTGCAACACGCTGTGCAGCCGCCCTAATTTCATAGAATCTATCACTTGGATTAGAATGACATTTCCCAGGGCTTTTTTTGGGGGGCAGCAGTTTTACAGATTGACTTAAGACATTGATTTTTTCTTTTGAACCAAGACCGGGCTGCTTCCTCCCCTATTTCTGAGCCTTGAAGTCTCTCTTGTTGTTTTCCAGTGTCTCTCCGTAAGGGGAAGGACAGAAGATTCCCCCTACCTCCTCTGACAGCCAAGGCGCGCCTGCTGTTTCTTAGCCCCAGCACTCTCATGCCTTCAGAAACACAGAGGGACTGCGAGGTTTCCAGTAGAATTGCTTCAGCTGGCAGCGCTGCTTCCGCCGTGGACTGGGAACAGTCTGTGACTGGAAGGCAGTCAGTGCCGTAGTCCTCATGCCAACCCGCAAGGCACTGCGACTCGCTGCCGCTGCGGGATCTGTGGTCCCAGCGCAGAACCGGAGCCACCTTTGGGAGAGGGGGGAAGAGGTGGGAGGTGATTTTGGGAGGAGAGGTCCCCCCTCTGCCTCCCAGCTTGGAAACAAGGATGCAACGACCAAAGCTGGTTGCGGAAAGGTCCCTGCCTTCACGTTCCCACTGGCTGTTTAAAACCCGGGTGTCCAACCTCCCTGTACAGTCAGCAGAGAAGGAACAGCATCTCCCAAGGGCTGCTCGTGCCAGACCATCCTAAAGGGGAAGAGATGAGTCAGCCCTGCAGATGACCATCTCTCTCCAGCGACTGGAGATCCAGCTTAACCCAGGCTCGCCCGGATCCTTCTCTGGCTGAAGTCCGGCGAGACGAAATGCAGCCCGAGCCATCCAGCTCGCCCTTTACGGCACCTAAAGTGATCTCCTGAAGGTTTATACAGACTTGTGAGATTTGAAAGACCCAGCTATCGTTATGTTCAAAACTGGCACCTCCTTCAGTACAGGGTGGTGGGCACCCTCGGTCCCACGGGGGAGTTACAGCGGGGGAGCATAAGGACACCCACATGCGGACTGTCCTCCTGCCTCATTGGAAGCAAGGTACTCCCTAGAGAAGTGACAAGGAGAGCAGGGCCCTCTTACCGCTTCTCACGGGAGCTGCAGAGAATCCGACAGCTGCCCCCAGAGCCTGCGGAAAGCTCTAGCAAACTCTCCCCGGCTGTTATCACAGCCCAGAAACACCGGCAGACCTTGGCTGAATAACCGCGCCTGCCACGCGCTGCTCAGCAAGGCACCATGCCCGACCTGCCGACAAAGGGCAGAGAAACTACCGAGATCTAGACACGAAAATATACTCAGCAGGTCAGGCACCGAGCCTGTGAAATAAGCACGAAATCACTCCTGAGCCACTGATATCTCTTACTTTGACAGTATTACTACGCACCGTATATTGCTATGCCATACTCTTTGGCTCACCTTTACGAGGGTAATTTCTCAGCTGCATCTCCTGTTGCTAATCTTTAAGAAGGATTTTCACCACTTAACATAATCTGGGAGTAAATGTGGGATCCCGCAGTCGTCTTGCTTCACTGCAGTCCCACGTTCGCTGTGGCCCACGCTGTACCCAGGATATTCCCTGAAGCCGTGCAATGCCAGGAATTATATGAACAGAGCTGCGGGGCTTTTGTTAGGAGAGGAGAAGGGGCAGGGGGCAAAACTACACTTAGCACTCTTAAAAAACACCTCACCTATTTACAGCCACGTAACTGCAGGCTGTGGAGAGCAGTGAGCGTTTCCAGAGGGCAAATCAGCTCACCCAAACACGCCCGTGTCTCTGCCAGCCCTGAGGGCGCCCGCAGTCCCAGCGCAGGGCAACTCGCAAGGACACGAGTTACTGAGCACGGCAACGGGCTCCTTAAATTGACTAATTGTACAGATAGATTGTGCCTTGCCGGCTCAGAGCCTTACCTCTGGGACTGGGAGGCAGACGGCCCTTTTTTCCCCACACCCAGTGAAGCCCACGGTATTTCTAAGACAAAGCCGAGCGCCTGAATCCCTAAAGTACAGAGAGAGGAGTGGGGGCAAAGGCAGACCCCGCTGGCATGAAAGAGCCCGACAGCTAGCAACGGATCCTGCCTTGTTTAAAACTCCTGACAAATAAACACCATCAAGGCTGAAATAATAGTTTAAAAAAAATATTTCATTTTGTTTTTTTAAAAACAGAAAGTACATATAGATTTCCATTTCTGACAACAGCAAGAAGTCCAGAACTTTCCAATGACAAGGCAGTTTTATTTCCATAATTGCTTAAAGCAATAATAAACCTAAGCCGCACAACACCCGATCAATCAATCACGACAAACAGGGGAAAATTTCTATGGTGTTTATCCGGAGGACAGTCTGCGGGTTCGTGATGACTGAAAGAGAATGAAAACAGAAAAAAAAAAGATCAGATGACAGCACAAACCCGCCCTGTTGCGTACCTTTCGGAAGGCTCCCGCTGGCTTAGCTGCGCTAGGCTAGGGCATGCCACGGCGCGCGGGTTTCTCGGAGGGGTGTGCTGGCAGATGCTGCCCCGTTGGCAGGACGGCCGCATACCACTGGCACGGCACGAGCAGGAGGGCCAGGCAGAGCTCCCGCGGGACCGGGTCGGGCTGGGCAAGGTTTTAGCATCCCTTCCGTAAAAAAAGCCATCATAATTTTTCTCCCTCTCAGTCGTATCTGAGAAGGGGCAGTCATCTGGTAATCACAAAGCCTGCCACAGGCTGGCTAGTAGCTGTGATTACATATCCAATATTTAAGGCTTTGGAAAGAGAACAAGATTGCTTTTCTGCCCAGGATATTTTTATTTTTTTTTTAACAAGGTCTTTTGCAAGGCTACCTAGGAAAGGGCGCTGGACCAAGGGAGGATTAAGCGCCCGTGCCCTGAACACAGCGGGCTGGGAGAGAGGTGCTGTGCCGCGAGGGGCCCTGGGGATACGGTGAGCGAGTGTCCCTCCCCAGGCTCTGCCCCCGTGTCACCGTACGTCCCCCTCCCGGATCCACCAAGGAAACGGCAGGGAAGGAACCTCTGGATTCTCTTCATCTTACTTTTCTTCCTTTGATAGTTGTGCCTCTTCCAAAAGCGCATGTTAATTTTTGGCCAGGACTCCGTCTTTTCTATCACAGTAGCCTCCACACGGACGAGATCTTTCCTGAAAAATAAATGTTGAAAGTATCACTTTTTAGTTATTTACATTCTCCTCCTATCGGTGAGCAGGTTTCTGGGGAACAGCGACACACGGAGAAACACATCCTGCTCTACAGAGCCCAGATCCACAAGAACTACAAAGCCACCAGGGAAATCTGTCAGGTTGTTGGCTTCATGGTGCAAAGCTCCGAGGTGCTGTACGTGGATCAGCCAAGCGACGGGATAGTTTGCGGGGTGGTACCTCTCTGTCATGTGAGGGATAAGATCAGAAACGGCTACGGAGGCAGTAGTAAGACGAACCTGCAGGAACTTGCAGGATTACAGCGAGATAAATTCCCCCGGCACTTTCACATGATGTCCTGCTTTGCTTATGGTACAGATTAAGCCCACCCGTAGCCCCTTCTCCTGTGCTAAGCTCGTCAACACAGAAGTCCTTCCTCCTTCTATAAAGTACCCCAGACAGCTGGAAGAAAGTCTTCTCACCTTGCTCACCTGAATAAGTCCTGGCAAAGGCTCAGTGAAAAGAGATTTGGCCCACTGTTTCTAGCAGGAAGCACCGCTAATTGCCTGCTGGAGCAAGTCACTCCTCCCACACGCCTCTCTTCTGCCTCCCACTCATGGTCTGTCCTGCTTGTTTACCCCAAATTGGAAGAGAAGACGGGGACCCACTGAGGATTTCACGTCCCGCTCCCCACCCCGCAGCTGGGGGAGTTCAGGTTGAGCGGTGAGACCACTCAAAGACTCACATTATTTCTAGATCTCATTTCTAGTAAACATCCTCCCTCCCCGTGGATGGAGAGGAAGAGAAGATGGCCCGTACTTCCTTCACAGGTGAGTAAAATCACAGATTAATTCGTCCCTCCGCATTACTTTCCCAACACACACAGCACACCTCCTGCCCACCCAGGGATTCTGCAGAGCTGCGAGAGAAGTCGTCCCACTGCAGTTAGAAAAAGAGCGCTGGGATTTGTTGCTGCTAGCTGAAAAACGCCAGAGCTGGAAAACAAGGCGGTCCGAGGCACGCGCTGGAGGCCCAGCTACCTGTCTGCACAACGGCTCCTCTCTGGGACGAGAAGTGCCTCCAGACAAGCGCCAGACTAAAGCTTTGGAAAGCGTGGTTTTAATCAACAGCCACAACGGAGGAGGAAGAGACACTTTCATGCAGCATCACTGCAGAATACCATTAAAAACTCATTAGCATGCTCACTTCGCTGCCGGAAGACATTTAAAGAACATTTTCCTGACAAACGACGCTGTCTGCACTCAAGGGGCACAGAGGGGGGAAGCCCATCCAGCCCAACTGTGCCAGCGAGGTCACTGGGAGGCCAAAGGCCTCGAGACATTTACCATCTCTCTTACCAGTCACTCTCTGGGGTGTCATATATATATATATCAGAGATCGGATCCTTGAGGGAGGAGGGAAGGACAGCCAGAGGAGAAAAAGGATCTATCTGCACTTAGTGACTAGCCCGGAAGAAAATGGATGTAAGATAATCTAGCTTTTCAGAGACCACTGGGTGACCCTGACATCCCAGCTACCCCCGTCACCCAGATTCAGCGACAGGGCCCAACAGCACTACTGAAATACACCCCCAGCCTTGCACCGCTAGGAAAGAAACCAAAAAATGAACTGCGCTCCAGGGGCTGGTCGTGTTTTACCGCTATAATTAGGGAGCTGTACTTTCTGGGTCTAATTCCTGCCCACTGAAGGCAAAGGGAAAGCTAAACTCCCACTGCCTTCTCACAGGCTTGGGCTGTAAAGGCACGTAAGAAACTCCCCAATGATGATCACATGGGAAAACTGGAAAGTGGCCAGGCCAGATAAAGCGACCCGGCCACCGAAATCTCTGCGCTGCTCTCGGGAGAGCCAGTGTTTGCAGCAGCGCAGCCAAGCGCCCCTCGGTACAGCTCTCGCCGCTGGACCACCCTACCCGTCCTAGGCTTGGGGAGCGCCCAGCCAAAGGGAGAAGCGCTGACACAGATCCGTACATAAGATTCCCCCCAACCTTGCTCATAGATGACATGCTTTCCAGCAAATCTGTAAGGGTATTGTTGAGACATAGCTGAGTATCTGAGCGTGGCTTCACTCTGCAAGTCCGTTTTCAAGGCCAACGGGCCCCGGTGAGTCCTTCTCTGTTGGAGAGAGCACCAGGACCTGCTGGTTACAAGGCTGAAGCACAGCAGAAACCAACTTGCTGGTGAAGCGTATACGAACAGAAAAGTTCTCAGCAAAATAGAGCCCAAGAAAAAAAAAAAATCTTTATTGAATGTTTTAGGTATGACTGGAATGTCCATAAAAATAAAAAGGGGGTCACACATTTCCCAGAGTCTGACAGTGACAGCCAGGGCTGCTGCTTTCAGCAGCAAAATGTTTCATGACAAAGCACATCTAACACATTTTTGCAGGAGGCAAGAAAAATTCACACTGAAATCGCATAGATTTAAGTCGGGCTGAAAGCTATTGTCATTAAGCAGTGAAAAAGATCCAGGCAACCTACAACCCCGAAGGATCATAACTCTTAGAGGTAATAACTTCAACTGACAAGCTCTCTCGCTCCCTGCGGAAGGTAACCGAATCCCAGCCTGGCCGTCTGGGAAAAGAACGGGTCCTTTGTCATTTCCACTGAAGCCACTGCAAAAATGGGCAGGTAGCAGGAGGAAGAGCAGGGTTCATCTAGAGGAAAAAATTCCCCATCAGCTGTACTTTGTCTAGAAATAAGGTAAACTTTCTCAGAGAGGCACCATTTATCTCACTCAGGTCTAAAACAGCTGAGGGCACCCAAGTGATGGCCTGGAACGCAGACCTGCCCAAGGTGATGCTCACTTCTAATCACAGCTGTGAAAGTGCACAACAATTTCTGCACTATACGGCTAAACAAAGTAGACTGCATACTGCTCGCTAGCCTGGTGCTGATCGACCAGGCAGCAAGTTACTTGAACAAACACAAAACCCCACAGATTCCAGAGCAGAAGCCAGCTAGAAGTTCCCAGAATAGCCTCTGCCACGCAGATGTGTTTTGTTGCACTGTTGTTTTTTTAAGGCTTGAGAGGAGTGTCATCTTGGGAGGTATCTGACTGCTACAGAAAACTAAAACATGACCATCAGTCCAAAACAGGACAAGTTCCTACCCGCCTCCAAGTTTGAACAGGGAGCGCAGCTGTAATGAACTTGTGCAGACACTGGTGCAAGCACTCGCCGACGTGTTTATTTTTAAAACAACAGAAAAACAAAAGCGCCTTTGTTCGCATCCAAGCTCTTATCTCCCTTCAAAATGTCTGTGGTTTAGGCACAACTGGGAACTATGCGAAAGAACTGCAGTCCACGTTGGCTGCGACACGCTCAGTTCCTCTCCTCAGCCCGTAGCGGAGAGCCGGGGGCTCGGGAGCTTTCCCCACGGCTCCCAGAGGGGACGGCACCTCTCTACCAGCCTTTCATTCTGCCTGGTCAGCCGCCTCCTCTCTGCTCCCCTCTCCCAAAGTTACTGGAGTTCAAGCTAACACCGGCAGACGTGCAGTTTGGTCTGCTTCAAGCAACTGACACTGCTTTGCAGACGCTTAGAGCACCTGCAGGAACCAGACAGCTGTTCTCCTTCCTGTCCCGGAGCTGCCGGGTCTCGGGCCACACGCCAAGGCCAGCACACAGACTGAGAGTTGCAAAGAGCCACCCCAAGGCCACTAGCTAAGAGCGCCAGGAAGGATGGCGCTCCTAAACCGCCTGCCATGACAGATCCCTGGCTGCAGAACTTGCGCTCTGATTGGAATTTCTGCAAGATGACATTTCTAGTCCTAATAATGAGATTCCCTTTCCACAAGGGCAGTATCTGGCAATAACTCAGACTCCCAAGGATCTGCTATTCCAGACCTTTTTGCAGTACTGTTAAAAGGACTGGCAGCCCTCAAAATCTCCGCTAACACAGGGAACCCGGGGCAGCTACCACCAGTACAACTGAAGTCACGTTACCAACACGCAAGCGTGTTACAAGCAACTCTTCAATACCAACAGCTCCCCGGTACCACAGAAACCACTCAGAAGTGAAACCAGTCTGAAACCTTGTGGTATTTCTAACTTGAATCTACAAGCTACCGAGAAATAATCCTCAGATGTACGAGGTCCTCCTTCATCTGACCATCCTCCGCCAAAGTTGCTGCCGTTCAAGCTACGACCTAAAGGTGGGGTTTAGCCTGCAAGCAGTCCACAGCCAGGGCTTCCACACGCTTTGAGCGCCCGCACCCCGCCTTATCTTGACTTGCGTTTTACCACTAAAACCTCTTGTCCTGGGGACAACAGTTCATGACCTTGCCTCTGGCTAGCGCCAAGAGCTGAGCAGTAACACCTGGGCCACGCGCCGCTTCCTTTGGGTAAAGCAAAGGCTGCAGAACCAGGTGTTCTGCCAGTTTGTACAGCACGTCCTGCAGCACTGGGACGGAGATGGTGCCAACCGGGTCAACTTCTCCTCAGTTCGGCGATTGCTGCACCATGTGACCAGGAGGAAAGGAAAACGAGGAACTCTGAAATTAAGATTAAGGCCTGCTGGGTTAAGACAAGGACAAAAGGCAATGGGTTAAAACAGCCCAAGTCAAATTGATTAAGGGATGGGCAAAGATTCTTGGGTTATTCTAAGATGACCATCGCTGAAATTAGGGTGAGGGAGTAAAGATGTTGAAGAGCAAGATTTACTGCTAGTTTGTGCAAGGCTTATGAGAAAAAGATCCAACCCAACGGAGGTGAATATCCTACAGTTACCTTAGGAATGGGTACTGCTGCTCTATCCTGGCACTGCGGCAACGGGTAGAGTCAGCAGAGGCTGATGAGCTTGTTTACTGGTGATTCTTTCAAAAGCCACAGGGCTGGGAAAAAAGCTACTGCTGATAAATCCAGGTTTGTCTTCAGTTTCAGGCACTGTAGGAGCCCTGAAGCTACAATTAAGTCGGAGAATTGTCTTGGAAGATAATTCTTGTATGAGACATCTTACCCCAGGAGCGGCCTTCCAATAAGCGTGAAGTCATCAGCACCAACCAGCAAAACCTATGGAAAATAAATCAGGCATATCTCACTCGTTCATTGTCCCAGTAGAAACGCAAACAATATCTTACAAATTCTAGAGTCACCATAAAGGAGTAAAACTGCTTAAAAACAGGCCTTTACGCATTTCAAACCTGACACTGTTACTGGGGAGGGACGGTGGGGAATGGCAGCGAACAAGCAAGAAACAGGTTCACTAAACAGTCTTCCAGGACAGCTTATCCTACTAAAACATACTTTAGAAGTATCTTTCACGCTGATCAGAACACACTGAACCTCTCTGTTCCGGCTCACCAACAGTTGTAAAACATATGACAAGCCATACAGGGAAGAAAAATAATATGCCTTGCGGGGGATCAGAGTGAATGGCAGCTCCGAGAATCATTGGATTTTTATAGCAGTTGCTACATGTCCCAGTAGAGAAACACTCTCCTCACTCTCCTCCACAAGGTCTCAAGATGGGCAATAAAGAAATGAACATCTTGGGGGGATTCCCCACCCCAGGGAGCAGCCCTTTTGTTTCAGGGCACTTCAACCACCTGCCTATCGAAAGGACCGGGCAGGATAACAGAGAGGCTATGGCGAGAGGAGAGAGCGTTTCTCACAGACTGCCCCCTCCCCACGCTAATTGTATGGCAGCAGTTAAAAGCGACATATAAATGGTCATGAGATGTTCTGACTTTTCAGACAGTTACTGGCCAGTGAAATCCCCAAAGGGTTATGGTAGTTCAGCAAGTTTTTCACCTTCTTCACACCCATCCAGACCTTTGCATTCCTAGCTGGCCACTCCACGCAAACCACTCCTCTCTGCTGTATACAAGGATGCGGGACGCAGCTGAAGGCGTGCCAAAAAAGCTGCCTCAAAACTGGACTTCGAAGCAATGGATGAGTAGAAAAACTGCCCAGCTCTCCTTCACTGCCTGCTTGGCTCTAACAACCAACGTTAAGATTACGCCAGCAGAATCCCACTTCGTAATCTTTCATTTAAGATTTGGATTAATGAGCCTGTACAAGTTCCTGCTAGTTAACCAAGGCTAAGGAGAAAGATACTGGATTGCATCTTGGCAATTCTCCCCTACACGCACCATCCCTCTCCCTCCACCCAACACACTCAGCGTGATAAGGATCTTGCAAAGCATTGAGCAGTGACAGTCCCTCTGGGAGTACTGCAAGTATTTTGGGTGTTAGAGACTCAAGGTAAACAGTCCTCAGCTGCCGTCTCTAGAAACAACAACTGTAATTTCTGTTTTTTTGGACAAAGTTAGTACAACAAAAATCTGTCTCCTAACAGAGTCTGGCACGACTCATTCCAACCCTGTTCAACAGAAATCACAATAATATTATCACTAAGCGAGTAACTGAGATTGGAACAAAAGGAAGGCAAAGCAAATAGCTGGAGTACGAACAGATCCAACAGGAGCTCTCCAGGACTAGTTTTTAAAAACTGGTTATGGGGTTTGCCTCAAGGAATGTTCAGAGGCAATTTGCCCTGGCCCCACACGCAGCATGGCATCACAGGCACAGTGGAAGCACGGCACGTCACCTTTTCCATCCGGATACGGTCTCCACATTCAGCCTCCAGTACGTTGTCCATCATAATCAAGTCTTCACTGGTTATTTTCCACTGCTTGCTGGCAAAGTGGACCACAGCAAAGAGCCTTCCGTACTGCCCCGTTGCAATCATCTTGTTCACCTTCTGTACCACTTCTGTGGGCAAAGAGCAGGGAAGGGGTCAGTGTGGAAAACCCAGCAAGGGGTGAAGAGCTGTTCAAAAGTAATTCAGCCACACTGCTCTCCCACCAAAACTCTTATCTTCTGGCAATCTTTTAGCAAGGATCAATGGCAATGCTGTTTCCTAGGACGCGTGAGCCTTCCTTTTGTAAGCTTAATGACCTATTTGTATTTTAGTTGCTGGCAAACCCATGCATAAGTAAACACCTAATATATTTACTGTGTAGCTAATCTAAGACTTGACTTCTCAGTCTATTTCTTCGGCACCCTAAAATGCACTGTATTCAGATATAAAGCGTCCCAGAAAAGAGCGCTTGCCCACGCGTCCTACATTTGGAGGGGAGCCCCCCTCAATTTCCAAGTAATACGCCAGTGGCTCAGGACTCTGAATACTGCGTAAGGCACGCAGAACATGAGGAAGAGGTTAGCAAAGTACCCAGGAAAAAGGGCTCCAGCAGACTAGGAAAGCCTGGTTGAGAATTTGTCTCTCTTGTCTTTGCTGGAGGTACCTTTCCCTCACTCTTTTCCAGAAAATCCCTCCCCCTATGCACATGCACGCAGAGCAGGTGCCAGGAGCAGTACAAATCCCAGGGACGAGGTCCTACACATGACCAAATTCAGTTTTCTGTGATCAGCTTCCTGTGCGGTGAGGCCAAAACCAATTTCTATGGGAACATCAAAAGGTATTGCTTAACGAGTGCCATTCCACTGCCAAATAGTAGCTTTCCGCCCCCTTGAGCTGTTAAGAGCAACTTTTCTATAACTGGAAAAATAGATTTGTTTCATTGTCCTCAAAAGTGGCTGAATCATTTATTTTTTTTTTCTGGGAACATAAACAAAACAACATCCATTTGGGACAGAGAAGAATTTAGCAGCCAGTCAAACCAAACCCAGCCCTTACAGGCACACTCTGAAAGTGTCCAAGGTTCAACCCAGCAGATGCAAACTACTGAAGGTAGAGGTAAGAACAGGAACTATCTGCAAGGCAGTAGCCGCTGCAGTTCCCACTATGAAGAAGAGTTTAGCTACCGTGTTGCTGGAATTGCTGTCCCAGAAGACGGATCCACTGTGTGCTCTTTTCCCTGATTCACAGTGGTCCACTATAAATGTGCAGAGAAAAAATACAACCCCCTTCTCTTTGCTATGTCCTCAACTGCACAAGCGGAACGATAGATTTCTTCCGGCTCTAACCTGCTGATCTAGGTATATCAGTAGTCCTGTGGTCAACATTTCAAAACCGGAATTTCAAAATGCTGGCATACAATCTTCTCTTAGCAAAACCCATGCAGAGTCACACTCCAACAAGGGCTATTTGCTTGCCAAATTTCAACTTTCTACCTGCGGGGCTTTCTCATCTTTTTGTAACCAAAAAAGGTACATTTTTTCACTGTACTTGGGCTCCAAAGTTGTTGATAACTCTTCCAAACACCTCTAGTGACAGGAAACATCAAGCGATGTTACCATTTGATCGCCTGAATGGCTCGTATCTCAGCGCCATGTGGAGCGACCCTTCCTAAAATATCCACAGCTGTTTCCATAGCCAGCAGGAAAATAGAAGGCAGAATCTAAATGCTTTCACTGCTGTTTGCTTTGGACAAGCACAGCCAGGAGATAATGACGCGAGCTCACAAACAGTAGGAGGTTACAAGGCTCGGAAATCACAGTGGCCCCAAGGATCCCACGTGAATCCGTCGGGGGAATATGGGACTCTGCTCACCACAGGGCTTCCGCAAATCAAACTGAGCAGTTTATGGTTCACTACTGGGTCAAACCGTGCACAGGGACAGAACACTCATCTGTCACTTCAGCAATCCCAAGAGCACAAAGGAGATAAAAGAGCAGGATGAAAAACAGCCAGAGGAGACCTGGAGCAGGAGGCTCTCTCCAAAGCGTATCACTCACAGAGTTATTCACGGTCTCCTATCAGCTGGCTGAGTACCTGCAAAAAGGTGGACACAACTCAGCTTTTTTTCCCCCCTCTCACTCTCTCCTTGTAAAAAAACTCTCCTTTGCTTCCTGGGTCTCTTCCACCTGACGCAGAGAAGTCAGGTGCCCTTCACAGATGTCCCACAGGCTAACGCAACAAGACAGTAAGATTGCCTGTTAATAAACACAGGAGCTCACTGCTTGCATGGAGTACACAACCGCTAATTGCCACCACCACAGCAACTGGAAACTCACCTGCTGGGGCTCGTTACTGCCTTGTTCTGAGAAACATCCTGTACCTGTGCTGGCTTCCCCACTACATCCCTAGCACGGTCTGGATGACAGCAGCCCCACTGGGCAACACAAGGCTAGACACATATGGCCTCTCCGTATTTGATTTTCACATCCCCACCTGCCAGGGGAACCTGCGGCTGGTTACAAGTGGAAGACTGACATGTTCTTGTAAGGCCAAGCAGTGAGGATGGTTGCTGAACAGCTACGGGCACTGCACTCTGATTCGTGAGGCTGACCGCTGTACGGTCCATGTGCTCCTTTCAGGAGCACCACTGCCACGTTCAACGGCTCTGGCTGGATGTGGGGACAAGAATGCATTCGCTAACGTTACGTGGCTTCCCAGCTGCTCATTGCCTTATGTCACACCTCTGCAGCTCTGTCATGTGCCCACCATCCAACTGTTTATGCTGGCTCAAGTGTTCCGTTTTATGCGCTAAAATACACCAGCTCTCAGATGTGCCCACCATCCAACTGCTTATGCTGGATTTAGCTTTTGGATTTAACCATTAAAAGAAAAATAATTGTTTTCTCCTGTCCAAAGGCTCGTTTCACGCTTTAGAAAGCGACACATCACATCAGGTAAGATTCCTCTGGGGGTCTTACAACCTGTCATGCTGCCATAAACTAAGGAGACCTCATATTCTACCCAAATCTCCAATACCAGCAGCTGGAACACAAGTCCAGTGGCACTAACACGTGCCAGAAACATGACAAAAGTGTGAAGAACAAAAACTAGCTCCAGTCATTGAAGATACTTGTTTATGCTCAATCGGGCCACCAACGGCAATACTGGAGTGCTAGTCTTCACCTGAGACTCAAGACCTTTACCTGCATGGTACTTCGCTTCTTCGACTGGATCTGGAAGTTTCACTTCAGGCCATGGCGGTGAAGTCAGAGATGTTTTGGCAACAAGTCTGTGAATGATAAGGTAAGATTAATTTGTAGCAAACAGATATTGTCAAGAGACATAAAACATGAAGAGAGGAAAAAAGGTAAAAGAAGTTGGAGATGGAGTAGAGCGGTTTTCCACTGGGGGAGCAGCAGTTGTACAGGAGACTTCATGATTTGTCAGTATGAAAGACTCGACCCAAAGGCCACTTGGGCCAGAAGATGGTTTCCCACAGATCACATTTCACTTTGTAGCAGCTCATGAGCAAGGAGAGGTTTTCTGTTCTGGTCTTAAGTGTTACGGACAGAGGGTGGCAGGTGAGGCAAAAGCCACGTTATCTCCCTAGGGCTTAATCCAATGGAGGACACTGGATATGGCAAAGTCCCCAGACCTTCCTCCCAACACCTGGCAAAAGCACTCCAGTAGGACAAGAAATGCTGCAAAAGTGCTGAAGCTGCAGCCCATATCAGAAGGCTGTTCAAAAACATGCAGAAAACACTTGATCTCATTTCTGAGTTCAACTTACAAATGCTCTACCAAACACAGTCGCTGCTCCCAGGGCTTAACATCAGTTAGGTCCGCCATAAATTGCAACAAGCTTTAAGAAAAAGGAATAAGCGCCTCAGTGGTTGATTTGCTTTACTCCCATCCTGGCATAACATTCAGTATGGGCAAATTGATTTTTGTTTGTTTGTTTGTTTTTACTTCCCACTTCAGAATGTTATTTGAAATAGTTTGAAACAAAGAAAGAGTGCAGAATGAAACAGACTGAAAATTAACTGAAAATTCGCCCAGGCTAGGTTATCGCTTGTTGCTGATGCTGAGATCCACAGCTGGATGTGCTGGTGGAGACCAAGCCCAGCGACCACCAGGGACTTTCCACCGCCTTGTTTTTACAGACCGGAATTTTGTCACCAACTCCAATGGAAACAGACCTACCTTAAGCCTTGCTTACACTTGAGTTTTATCTAAAAGGCTCTTGTTAAGCTTTTCCAGGTATAGAGACAAGTTACCTCCACCACAGCTGAGAGGCTGAACCCATTAACGCTTCTCAACCCACTTCAGCACCAAGCACAAAGCCCTGAAGATACCCGATAGCGGGGAGCATCCGGGAGGAGGAAACGTGCCTTTGATGGGGAAGAAGGGCTAATGAGCATTCTTAAATCAGCCTTGAGCGCGACACATGAATGACTCACAGGCATCCTTTTTTCCTCTATTTTTTGAAGCTCTTCTCTGTTAAATAGATAGTTTAGAGAGGGCCTTAAGACCACAGCTGGGTTCTTTACAGGAGAGTTATGAGGCTGCTCTTCTTTTGTCACTTACAGCTGCATTCTCTGAATGGCAATAATAACGGCTTCTCCCACCCCCAGTGCAATTCAGCATTTAACGTTTAGCCCAAAAGCCTCTTCTGTGCCATTACCATGTCTGTCGAAGTTGACAACAGCAGATCGGGAGGGACTGGCAGACATCTAACAAGGCTTCTCAGGCCCACGCCTATCTTGGTTCAGGTTGACCACGGACGGGAGCAGGAACGTGCACCATCCCACAGCTATCCAGCCAAGCACAAGCATCATTGCTCATGATGACTTTGGGCACTAAGACATTTTGCTAAAAAGTGCAAATTAAATCCTTATTAAAGGGTAGCTTCCCCTGTTGTGATAGAGAACCACTGTAGTAACATCTCATTTCAAACACTCCGCAACTGTAGCGCTGAGAATCCCTTTAGAATCCCTTTAGGATCATTCAGCACAGACACAATGGCGGGAGCACCACAGCTCAAACCGCACCAGCACCTGAATGACAAATTACAGAACCACAGAATGGTCAGGGTTGGAAGGGACCTCTGGAGATCATCTAGTCCAACCCCCCTGCCAAAGCAGGGTCAGAAGACATCTTACCTGAAGCCTGCTCTACTTTCGACACTTAGATGTTGCTCTCTTCCTTACGGAAAATGGTATACGGCTGCCCCAACACATGACAGCTTCAGTTCAGTGAATAAACTGGGGGCCTGAAGGCAAGCAGGCCACAGTATTGATACAGAATGAAAGACTGAAAACTGCCAGGGGCATTTCAGCTAGCAGCCAGCAACATGTTCTCATTAGCCGTCACGGTGGATTCTTTCTGCTTTTCTCAGGATTATCACTGGCAGGGATCCTCTGCCTCACAACCGCGCTCACTCCTGCCTCAAGCCCTGTACCGTCAGCACTGCAGGTGTTTGCATGCACGCACTGCCTTTCTTCACAGCGGCGCAGACAGCACTACAGCACGAGAACCCCGTTTAAAACATCAGAGCTGAACAACAATGAACTCCGCTCAAACGTGCCACAGGGTGTTAATTCAAAAATGAAACACTACGCAAAACTCACAGTGTGAGCTTGAGCAGAAAAAATGCAAATGGCACTTGCTTATAATTAGCTGTTTTGCAAGATCTCTAGGACAAGGAGTAACAACAAGGAGGACCAGAGGCAGCTGTTTACGTCTCTGCCTAAGAGCCAGTTACAGAAACTATCGATTTGTTCCCAAAGAACTGGCGAGAAAAGCACCACTCTAACCAGGGACAGTACTTTGCACATACAGTGCTCTCATCAGAACTGCAGTACACGTTTCAGGGGGCAGGGAAAGCAGGCACAAGCCCATCCTGCAGCACTCGGGGATTATCCCCAGAGGTGCCAAATGCCCTTACTCAGAAAAAGACACAGAACCAAAAGGTATCAGATTATAGTTCCTTATTAAGCAGGAATCTATGATACCACAAAGACAGTCTTAGACTTAAAGTCTTAGACTTAAAGAGGAGGGAGATTCACTCTGGATTATGATGAGATGACCAGAAAGGTAACCGGTTTCTGAAATTTGAAGACAAAGCTGCTGCTCAGTAAATGCCGTCTCCATCACAAATCGGAAGCTCAGAATTTCCTGTGCGCTGAGATCCACACTTTCTATAAATAACACAGGATGCACAAACTGCATAAAATATTCAGGAAAAAACATGAGATGCTAGTGAAAGAAGGCAAAATTAACACAACAGCAGTTGCCTTTGATCAGTTTACTCTGTAATAGCCAGCAATACCTTTCAAAGGGCTTTAATTTATCAGAAATCCAAAGCAATTGCGAGCAAGTACATAACCACAAGCACCAAGGCTTTGTGGGTCTGTTGCGGGGTTTAGTAACAACGTTGGGCGCTGTGTCACAGAGGCAGATCCAAACTGTGTTCCCACATGCTTGAGGACCAGTGGGAAGAGGCCACCCCTCTGCACCCTTCAGCAGTGCAGACAGAATGAGCAAATCTCGCCATTTTTCCTCGATGCTGCTCACAGGAGTTCTCTATTTCTGCAGTGTCCCCTTCTGGTTAAAGCAAGCAGCAGCACAGCCTGCAGCTCTGTCCAGGTACGGCTTCGGGAGATCCCAGCAGAGGAAGCGAAATAAACACACAAACAGCTCAAAGTGCTGAAGCAAATGAAGCCTCAAGTTTCCTGGCTCGATGTCCTGCGCTTGGGCTGTTAATCACATTTCACGGAACCCCAGAATCATTTAGGTTGGAAGGGACCTTTAAGATCATCAAGTCCAACCGTAAACCTACCTAACACTGCCAAGTCCACCACTAAACCCCGTCCCTCAGCACCACATCTGCCCATCTTGTAAATCCCTCCAGGCCTGGCGATCCCACCACTTCCCTGGGCAGCCTGTTCCAGTGCTCGACAACCCTTTCGGGGAAGAATTTTTCCCTAATGTCCATTCTAAACCTCCCCTGCCACAACTTGAGGCCGTTTCCTCTTGTCCTACTGCCTGTTCCTTGGGAGAAGAGACTGACCCCCCCTCGCTACCCCCTCCTTTCAGGGAGCTGTAGAGAGCGAGAAGGTCTCCCCTCAGCCTCCTCTTCTCCAGGCTGAACACCCCCAGGGCCCTCAGCCGCTCCTCACCAGACGTGTGCTCCAGACCCCTCACAGCTCCGTTGCCCTTCTCTGGACACGCTCCAACACCTCAAAGTCTGTCTTGCAGTGAGGGGCCCAAAACTGAACGCAGCTGGGGCCTCACCAGTGCCGAGTACAGGGGGACTATCACTGCCCCAGTCCTGCTGGCCACACTGTTCCTGATACAGACCAGGATGCTGCTGGCCTCCTTGGCCACCTGGGCACACTGCGGGGCAGCTGAAGCTCCTTCCGCAGTTGAGGTGTTTCAATGTCCTGACTTGAGGGGCTTCTCTGCTGTCTGCTACAGGCTGAGCCCACACTGTGGCCCTTTTCTCAGTGGAGGATCTAACCACCTGCCTCTAGAAACTGCTGCTTAATTTCACAAATCAACAGAAACATCCTTCTGGCAAAGGTGACTGAAGGTAAACAGCGAGTCCAAAACTTATGGGGAAACAACAGACAAAGGGGTCTCCTTTCCAAAAGGAAAACAAGCTGCCCTCCCCACCCCCACCAAGGATGGTCGGCATTTCAAGTGGCAAAAAGTAAAGCAGAAAATCGTTTGACGTTACCCTTGCTGCAGTGACGTGCTCTGGGAGCTCTGGTGCCGAACTGCAGATGAAAGGAAGAATGCTAAAAGGGAGAGAGAGAAAAAGAATTAAAAGTAAGCAGCAACTGCTGGGCTTTTAGTCCGTGGCGAGGCAGCATTCACTGCAATGCTGAAGTGTCACAGCACTGGTCAGCTTCGTGGTACCATTTTTCTGCCTGTAAAAGCTTCATTCAGTTTTATCACAACAGGCAAAGATAGAGGGGGAAGCAAAACAAGATACACAATAAGAGAAAGGACCCATCAGTTGTGTGCAGACTTGCAAGAGAGCAGGAGAAAGGCCTCGCACTGCAAACACGCTTATTTCAAGTGACACTTTCAGCTAGACGCTACAATTTAATAAGGACACACTTGGAGCATCCCACCTCTTTTGGAACACAAGGTGACTGAATGGCAGAGGGGAAGAACCGCTGGTCTGAAGAACACTGTGGTGCACTCTCTCAATTCGGAGCACTGATGCTGCTAGAAGAATCCCTTCCAGGCCTCTGGGTGCTCCAAAAAGGGGAGAGCCCTTTACACAACATTTACCACGTGATTCTCAGCAACTTCTACTAAAGCCTTACAAAGTTTCCACTCCGAAAAGAGAGAAGGAAGAGAAGACACGTTGCCAGTAACTCTCTGGCCCTGGAGCTCCCAGGCACACACTGCAATGCCAGTGAAACACCGGGAACTGGCACAGTGGAGCAGGTTCAGCTTTTTTCTCCTGTGTCCGGGTTAGCACCATCCCAGACTTGCCTTGCCTTCTAGGCAACGGCAGTGGAGGAGCTACACAGTTAAACACTTAACAACAACAGAACATGGGGATTAGAAAAAGGTATTCATGCTTTTCAGAGCTACATATACACCAGCTAACGCTCACCAAAACAGTGAAGCTGTGTTATTATTCCAGCACACAAATCTCCAAAGAACAAGTGGTTCACTACAACTTAAATTACACTTTGAGTGTAGCTTCAGCATTTTTTGGAAGGGAGCTGGACTTGCACACTCTGTTCATTAGCAAAAAGAGATGAAGATGTAAACATGCATGCTCAGGGATTTATGCCTATGTTATCTCAGGGATAACAATACACTTTCTGGAACAATTTGCTTAATTAAAAGACAGACCGTGCACAGCTTCTTTACAGGAACATTACCTTTTTCACCCACTAGCCAAAGCATGACAGGGGACTGGAAAGACCTCTTAAAACCAAACGTACTTAACCACCTCACTTGCTGCAGCTCACCTGGCAGGAAACCAGACCCGGCGGGAAGCCGGGCCCCCGAGCCCCCCGCTCTGCTCCCACCACAAACACGCCGCCAGCTTCCCAGCCCCGGGAGGGAGGAGGTTGATGGAGTCCCCCCCCACACTCCCCAGTCCAAATATTTTGCTGGAAGGTTCACACCAGGATAGAAAAAACCGTGTAAAGTTTATTGTCCTTTTTATCAACGTGCCCCCCCTCACCCCCAAGGCCTCAGGCCAACCAAAAAGCAAAGCGGCACACAGAAGATAATCCTGCCAGGCTGACAGGACACACCAGAAAACAGAGGCAATTGTGCTGACCACACGTCTCTGCTCTCTTCTGACAACCACAGGCCACTGTATTTCAGCTGAACCTTGACTTACCCAGGCCAGACCCAACTACATCCCTCCAGAGAGCTGTGCTTCAGGAGCCAGCTGGACTCCTCGCTGCCCAGAAAGGGGACAGAGCAGTGCCAGCAGCCCAGGTGTACATCAGGGTGTCTGCTGGCTCCCAGCTCTCTCCTGCCCATGGGACTCCACCAGTGAAGACATGGGACTTGGTGTGGGAAACCAGATTGCTTTCGCATGTTCTCAGGCCGTTTCAGGACTGTTTAAAACTCACAGAACCTCTCACAGTCTCTTTCTGCATCTAACCTGCCCCTGTACCATGGATATGGGGCAAAGAGATGACTGCAGCTCTAAATCAGGCAAGCACGGCCCTGGGGTACCGGCCCCGGCGGGGCCTGCTCTCACCTGTGGGAAACCCCGAGGGCCCCTCCCCTGGGGCCTGCTGTCCCCCGTGGGAAACCCTGACAGACATGGCTCTAAGGTCTTGCTGTCAGCTGTGAGAAAACCTGCTGACTCACTCCTCTAGGAGCTCCTGTCACCTGTGGGAAACCTGCTGTCGCCTGTGGGAACTGCTGCTGTACTCACTCCTGTATAACAAGCACCTCCCAATAGGAAAGCCACCCTACGCGGCCTGCTCTAATCTACGGGAAACCCCGCTGCACTCACCCCTATAGGCCCCGCTCTGCCCCGTAGGAATCCCTCTTAGCCTCACCCTTTAGGGCGTGCTGTCACTTGTAGCATCCAAGCTGACGTCAGCAATGCCTTGGGGCTCCCCTTCTCCTCCTCCAGGCCCTGGGGGGTGCTGGGACCCCCAGCTCTGCCCTCCTGCCCCGCGGCTCGAGCTGAAACCAAATCCCAGCTGCCTCGCGTGGATTCAGTGTGCCGGGGAGGGTGGCGGTATCGCCAGCTCCCCCTGGGTTGTGTGGGGCCATGTCGGGGCACAGACACCCCCACTTCTGTGCCGGTAAGGCCTGGCCTTACCCAGCCCCAAGGACAGAGGGTGCCAGGAGACATGACGAGGCCATCCCACAGCTGCCTGAGGTTCCCTGGCACTTAGCTCCCTACAGACCAACCTAGAGGAAACAAGACAAACTGGGGAACTAAGGAGAATAAACCTGGGGGATTTGCTTTTTTGTTTTATAGAATCGTGGAATGGTTTGGGTGGGAAGGGAGCTTTAAAGGCTATCTTGTCCATGAGCAGGGTCACCTTCCACTAGACCAGGCTGCTCAAAGCCCCATCCAACCTGGCCTTGAACACCTCCAGGGATGCGGCATCTCCCACCTCTGTAGGCAACCTGGGCCAGTGTCTCACCACTCTCAGTGTAAAACATTTCTTGCTCACATCTAGACTGAATCTTCCCTCTTTTAGTGTAAAGCCATTATGCCTTATCCTATAGCTCCCCTCCCTGATTGAGAGTCCCTCCCCGGCTCTCCTGGAGCCCCTTTAGGCACTGGAAGGGGCTCTATGGTCTCCCCGGAGCCTTGTCTTCTCCAGGCTGAACACCCCTAACTCTCTCAGCCTCTCCTCCCAGCAGAGGGGCTCCAGCCCTCTGATCATCTTCATGGCCTCTTCCGGACTCACTCCCACAGGTCTATGTCTCTCCTGTGCTGAGGGCTCCAGAAAATAAAGAAATCACTCCAAGTGATAGTGTGAAGCAAACACAGCTGCTGTGTCAGACTTTGGCCCCAAAGGACAGCAGTCTGCAAAGCTGCTGCTTTGTGCTGCATTTTGTGCCATAGTCACTTGCAGCCTGCAAGTCTGTGCCAGACACCCGCTCTCCTTCCCTATGCAGCCGTGTGCGTGGTGGTTGTTGGAGGTCAGCGCAACTTCGCATAAAAAATGGCAAATCTTCAATTTTAGCACTTTTGTGTGATAGGAGAAAATTCAGGTTATTCTCTCCTGGGCTGTGAGCCCTCGGTGCCATGGTTTAACCCTAACCAGCAACAGGACCATGCAGCCATTTACTCACCCCCTGCCCAGTGGGACAGAGGAGAATCAGAAAAAGGAAACCTCATGGGCTGAGATAAAGACAGTTTAATAGAATAGCAATGGAGGAGAAGATGATGATAAGAATAACTATAACAGAATATACACCCAGACAGGAGAGAAGAAAACACACATAAATAGATGTTACCTCTTTTCCAGGCCCTGCAAGCATCGCCCCGTTTCCCAAAATAAGTCTGTGGAAGCCAGTCTAGTTACATCACTGCAAAGTGATCACATAAGCTAACACTTCAACAAGCTGATGTCTCTTTTGCCATTGTCCTTCCCCTTCTTTTCCATCTCTCCCTTTTCCTGTTTTGTCTTCTGAAGCTTTGAATCTCAGCTTCAGCCCAGCAAATGGTTTTCATGCCTGTGCGTTGTTTCCAGGGCATGGCAGGAAAGCATCTCCCTGAAGGAGCTGCAGCGCAGAGGCGTCTGCTTGCTAAAACTCCAAGCTGCCAACCAGAGAACCGGCCTCTACGGACGGCTGCTCATCACGTTTCAGCCCAGAAAATATGATTCAGACGCCGAGCTGCCCTATAACAGTTTCGGGCCTGGTAAGTCATATTCCTGTTGGTGCAAAGTAGGTAAAGTAAGAGATAACCAATGTCTTCTTCCTAACGTCTTTCTAATGTGATATTTGTAAAGACTGAGTGATTGATACAAAAAAGGAAGGGAGAAAATGTTATGGCTATAGGATGAGTCTCAAGAAAAACAGTCTCTTTTCCCTTCGGCTTGTTACGGATATGTATGTTGCAGTAGGAAATAGTGCCAGTGATTAAAGTGCTGGCTCTCCTCCTGAATCATTAAAAACAAAGCCCTGGTCTCTTGTCTTAAAGGATTTCATGGCATTCTTTGTACAAGCCAAAGTGTTCATGCTTATGTCTTGCGGTAGGTAAGGAGGTTTTGTCATTTACGCTTTAACTGTAAAATGGAAAGTGGATTTTCCTTTTCCTTCCTGAGCTGCCATATTTCCACCCTTACCTGTACTGTTATTTTTGGCAAGGAAGAGGAAGAAGTGAAGTATATACCATTACTAGTTGACACACCTGGATTTCTATTGGAAATAAAGGTGTTAGAGAAATAGAGGCTCACCAGTACACCAGACAGTGCCCTTTTCACTTGTGTCTCACCCTCTGCTATCACTTTCATGAAAACATGACCAGCAGTATCGGAGCTGAGCTGTTGCTGGTATCTGAGGAAGGTGAGGACGCTGTCTGCCATGTTGTAACCAGCTGTGCAGGCTTGGCCCTCGGAAGAACTTGGGTTTCACTGTGAAGTAGTTCCAGTTGAGTCTGCAGTATGCCCTCTATTTTTCCCTGCAGAGACCCTCCTCTTTTCCTTAAGTAATGAGGGTATTTATGGCTTTGCACTCTCCAAAACTGGTCCACAAGAGAGAAGCTAGCTGCACCAAATAATTGTCTTGGTTTAGTTTGCTAGATCACCGTGTTTGCTAAGCAGGTACATCACAGGGAACCAGACTGTTTCTGACCCTGGTCAAACCATGGCACTATTTCAAAGTGTGTTCAAGTTTGGTTTGTTGATGCGTTCTTTGTCACCCAGGCCTCCACGCTGCTGATCTTTGAAATAAATGACTCTGCAGACAGGGGTCCCAGCCTTAGGGTCGCAGCCTTGAGAGCTTCTGCCAGTGCTCTTCAAAGAGAAATAACATTGCCGTAGCAGTAAATTATTCCTGGCATGCAAGCATTTTAACGTAAGAGCCGATGGACCTTACAGAGCAGAGCTTCCCATAGTCTGTAAATCTGAAATTTAATCCTCAATGAATGGGAGCCCCAGCTAAGTTACAAACTTAGTCAAACATCCTTGTTCAAAATCTCCATTTCATCATTACACTGTGTAATTCGCCTCTCATCGTCTCACAGTGACTGTGAAAAGCTGTAGCAACTCCTTAAAAATCTCTGGTCATTCTGAGTTCTGCTGACTGGCATATAGCAGTCATCTGGGAGGCACCTATTGTCACATCTCCTTGGCTATTATTTAAAAATAAAAAGGATGTAAAGTGGTTTGCCTGAGAGTTCGGAGAAGCCAGGTTTTCCCAAAGTCTGTGTGAAAGCACGTTGGCTTTCTGAGCAGCTCTGGCTGTGGGGAGCACTGCTGGTCTCCCCCCCAAGACCTGTGGCAGCTGGCTGTCTGAAGATAGCTGGGTAGTCGCTGTCTAGCGTCTTCTCACTGCTAATTGCCCTTTCGTTCCCTCTGGCTGAGTGCTGGCTGGTAGCCAAGAGAGGGATATTCTCCTTCATTACGGGCTTGACACAAATTCTGTCCTCGGCAGGAAACAAGCTGTGGTTGGTGTCGGTGGTCCCGCTGTCTGCATTGACCACGCTTGGTTACTGATCTGCCCAAAAGAGCTGCTTTTCAAAATGTTTGCCCTGCTTCACGCCCTCTCTTGAAACTTGTCTTTGCAGGGGACATTGTGGGCCTTTACGATTCAGCTGGCCAGGCTGATCCGCTCTCCACTGGCATTGTAACACGGGTCACCTCCAAAGCAGTGACTGTGGCCTTTGAGGAGTCTCGAGATGGCATGCTGAGCTTGGACCGAGAGAGCTCTTACCGCCTGCTGAAATTAGCCAACGATGTCACCTACAACAGGCTGAAAAAGTAAGTGCCGCAAGGTTGCAGTTCACCTACAGTCACTCTGCTCAGGAGTGCAAAAGTCAATTGAAAATTGCCAAGTTTATTCTGGAAAAGCTCTTCTGAGGCAGATCTTGGTTTACTTCACTTGGTTTCTCTCCTTTCCTGTCTTATTCCTCTTACTCCTATAGCAGCTCCACTGAGGGGAGGTATCCACCTTTTGGAAGTGCCTTCCTTTTTCTGCTTGCTAGTGGGGGAACCCATTCCGAGATAACCCAATTGGATATGTTATGCTACAGTGTCACAACAGCCTAAATTTATCTGCTTGCTGGCTGCTATGGCCCTGCTCTTCCCTCTTCCTCTCCTGCCCCTCATCCCACACTCAGTTACATATTTTTGTCCCGTGTTGTATCACCTCTTGTGCTCATTGGATTCTGTGTAGGACCTTTTCTGTTCTGGCAGGAGAAGGGAATAGCTCTTTGCTGCATTAACGTGCTCAAAAGGCACGGCACAGGGTCTGATTGTATCAAACTGGAGTAACAGTAGAAAGTGAAAGTCTGACCAGCATAAGGGATGTGTGTGTGAGCGTTGGGGGATGCAGCAATTAGATAGGATTAGTCTGTTGTGGAGTTAACGTCTTTCAGCTTTGGAAGAGTTGCATCTGTGCCCAACGTCTTCTGTCACTGGGCCCCAAGGTGCACAGGAGTCTCTGAAGGAGTTCATGCTGTGCGTGTAACCTGGCTATTTTCTTCTTTGACAGAGCTTTAAATGCACTAAAGCAGTATCACGCTGGTCCGGCCTCTGATCTCATCAACGTCCTCTTCTGTTCTTCTGATCCGAGTGCATTCAGTGAAACAAGTAAGGATGTTTCTTTATAAGATTTTATACCAGACTGATGGCAGGTGCTGAATTGATCTTTCTAGAGACATTTTCTGCACCCTTAGGGTCAGAGCCCCGGGACCTCCCCAGCCAAGCACCCACACTGAGACTGCTACTGGGTTTAGTCTGCCTTGGTACGTGAAGCTGAGTTAGGCGGTGGAGAGCTGTTTTGGATGGACTGGTGACAGCAGTGATGTTGCTGCTTTTACACTGGTTTAAGCAAAGATATAGAAAGTTATTGTGAGGAAAGTGGGGGAAACACTCCCTCTCCAGAGCAATCGGTGAAGCCTGAAGTTCCCTACCCACAGGTTAAGGGCTATGCGCTCTGTCCCTGCCCAGTTAGGAGGACGCTCACCTCTTCAGATGTCACATCCTACAGAGGCAGAGAGCCAGAGCGCTAAGTGATGACTGTGCAAGCATTTCCCACCCTGTGCTGCCATGACTCCTCTTCCAGTCTTCCAGGTCCGGTCCTGAGGAGGGAGCTTGTGGTCTCTCAGTTCAAGACCCATTCTTTGAAATTGCCCACGGGGACACAAATAACTCTGGTCTTTGTGAAGCTTTTATCCACACCAAACATGCAAACATGCATCTTGCTTGGCTCCAGGGAGGACCTGAGTATTCAATGTGAGTAATAAGGGATGTAGCAACTGGCAGCATTGAACACTTACTTTTCATACTGGTTTATGGGTCACTGGACGCACTTTGCTCCTGTAAAGACCCTTGTCATCACTGGAAGAGAGACTGTTCAGTTAGCTCAGGCTCACCTCTCAGAGCGTTCCGAGTAAAGCTGAATTCTGGCATAAAACAGGCAGGATTTGTAATGTGGGAATTTGTTTGCACACATTCATGAGTCTGAAATTCAGTTTAGTTTATGAGGCATTTCTTATTTGCTTCCTGCCCCAATCCCATCCATAAACTTCAAAGATCAGAAACTGCCAGCACTGCTTCTATATTGAAAATCCAATAACTCTGCCTTCATGGGAATTAAGTGATTGTGGAACTACTGCAGTTTGGAACGGCATGGGAACAGTTGTATTTTTATTTTTACAGCCTTCTGATTGTTGTGTTGGAGATGCGCAGGCTGCTTTGGTTTCATCAAATGCTTCAAACTTCACAGCCTGGTTTTACCAACAGCTGTCAAAAAATTGCATATAAGTAGAATCCCGTTTTACTCAGATCTTTTTTGATGTGAGTCTTTGGAAAAGTGCAAGATGCAATTACACAGCTTGCCCTTTCAGAGAAACCATGGGGAAACCAGAGCCTCTGATCAGCACAATATCCGAGTGCTCGGCAGCCGCTAATGAGTATTGTCCCTTGCCAGAAGGGAAATATCATCTGGGCCGCAAAAATCAGGGAACGAAGGCAGAGGGTGGACTAAGCTGCCTAGCAGGATCGGGCTGGCGGTCTAAGCAATGCAGAGAGCTCAGGTCTCTCCCCTCGCTGCTCAGCAGCCTGCATGGGGTGACGCCATCCATCCCTGCCTGCTTCCTTGCTGGCCAGGGTTCTGCTCCGTTTCCTCCCCACCACAGCTCCTTGCGCTCTGTGCTTGCCGTTGCAGCTTTTCTTACTTTGATTACTCGATTTGGTCGTCCACAGTGGTTCGCCTTTTCCACATACACACTCCCGTTGCTCTGCAGTACACCTTCAGGCTGGGCTTCTCATACTGTATACCAAGGATGAAGAATTAATGTTACTGTGAGTCATATCTCCATAGTTCTAAGCACTGAGCTTAGTCTGAGTGAAACCTTTTAGCCTTTTGGCTACCTACGGACCTTGATGTACTCAGATTTTTAATATTAAATAAAAGAATTAAATTTTAATGAACTAACTTTCCTAGGAGCTTCAACTCTGCTTTTTCCCTAGTGGTAGCAGAACTGCCTCTCTAAGGAAGAAAAATTCCTTTTCACCAAATTGCTCAGGTATGCCAAACTAAGCAGAGAGATGAATCTTACATCTCCCCAGCGCTGAGAATATTGATCGATAGAAACATTCAGCCACGTTAGCCAGACAGAGGAGATGCAATATGAGAAGGCAGCATATAACCTGAGAATAGCAGAATGCTCTGGCAGGGTGGAAAGGCCTTCCATTTACCTTCTCAATTTGTAGCTCCTTTCTCCCTAACCAGAAAGATGTTATACTAGTCAGGAATTAAATAACAATGACTTTAACTTTAAATAGGTCCCACAAGGTGGCTTGAACGGCCAGCCTCCGCTGAGTTGAAAGGGAGGGCACTCAGTAGCTGGGTGGAGAAATCTTGTCTCTTACACTTACACGATGGCACGTGCGGTTCCCCAGGTGTCCTGTACATCTTAGGACACAGGAATGTATAGAAACTCACAGATGTGGGGACTGTCTGCGAAAGGCAGCCAGTGTTTCCCAGCTGCATGGTCTGAGACAGAAGGGTAGAAAAACCTCACAGCATTTCAGGCTGCTTCTCCACGGCATAGTATCTTCTTTCATGACCAAGCATCTTTTAGCCTGGTTTCTTAGGGAGATGCTTTCCTCTATCTGTCTCATCCCATCCACTATCGGATTTCAAACAAACCCGTCAGGAGTCTCGGAGTTAATAAGTTCTGTACATCTCATAAAACTGGCTGTCTAGACACACGTCTATATTAACACCATTCCAGGATGCAATATAAGCTCCACTTCAATCAGAAGCCCATAAAGCCAGAGGGGGGAGTGAGACCATATAAACACCTGGCCAGAGAAACAGCTAGCACTGACACTTGTGCAGGAAAAGAAGAGGAAGGCTCAGAGTAGATGAGATCCATACCTAGAGGGGGAGCATTTGTCCCTGTCTTCTGTACAAACGGCAGGGAAGAGCCAAATTACAAGGAGATGGAGAAATAGAAGGTCCAGTGGAAATCATAAGCACCCAGCTCCATGCCTGGATATTCCAGGGTGTTCTCCCAAGGGCAAAATAGGCTCCAGCAAGTGATACATGCAGCAGCAGAATCCTAAATCTAATTTTTAAAATGTGGGGAAAAGAATTAGAAGCTTCATTTTTCAAGCGTGGGAGTCTCGGGGCTTTTAGGTGGGTTCCGATACCACTGAGCGTTTTCATAAAGCCTGTAGGGACTTGATGTCAAATCGGTTAGAAACTGGTCAGCAGGTTCAAGCTTTCCGGGGTGTGAACTGGAAGGGCAACAGATAGACAGCAAGTCTGGGCAAGCTTCACGTCCTCAAGAGTGTGCGCTGTAGGTACCCAGGCTGCAGAGTTGAAATGCAGAACACTCACCAGTGCCATTGAAAGACGCAAGGTGTGGTGGTTCTTCCCAGCAGCAAAGCTAGTGGAGGCCGAATGCCACTCTCTGCGCCGTTGGTGCTTTCTGCTGGTGGGTCTTTTCCAACTTTGAGCCTTGGAACCTGGAGGGAAAAGGGAAAAGCATCTGATTACTTTTTATTTTCCAAGAGGTTGGTTATACAGGGTGTCTTTACCGCATACCCGACTAGACTTAAGTTAGCCTTGCGGCCTAACTAGTAAATAGCTTTTAGTTGCCTTTTTTTTTTTTTTGCTGGGCTGCATTGTGATCTTCTCCTGACTGGATCGCAGCTGCCTGGGTTATCCTGGGAGAGCAGGCTGCCACATGCTGCGCCTGGAGGATCTGTATTAAAGTCTGTGTCATCCTGTGAGGGTGCCTAAATCCAGTTGCTGACCGATTAGGTTGACGAGCAGTCTGATAAAGCCAGTGGAAACATGGTTTTGAAGTAGTTAGTGGCTGCTGGTGTCTGACCAGCGCATGATACTGGCTTACTGAAAAAAACAGCAGTATGCACAGGAGGGTAATGATGACAAAAATAATTTAGTGCCCTTTTACCCAACTCCTGATGAGTGGCAGAGTTGCTGCTGCTACGCTAATTTGCACACAGCTGTTTCCCACAGTGTCAGGAAAATCCTGCTCACTAGTGGGGGGTGAATCCCTCCCCGTAGTAATGGGTACAGGCATGACTCCCACTGGAAAAATGTCCTGGAGCATATTTTTGGGGAGTGGGCCTATGTGAGATGGTTGTCAGTACGGGGGGAAAAAAATGCCAGGCTTTTGACCCTAAGAAGCCTGAAGTTGGTTTGTACCAGGCTCCTCACCCCATGGACTTTACAGGGAAGAGGAAATCTCACAGCTAATGGGTTCTGGCACCGTTGCTACTGCAGGGGGCTCGGGTTGCCCCTCTGGGTCTAGCCAGGAGTATGTTTGGGCTCAGGGCTGAGCAGGGCCAGGCCTGATCAATGTTTTGGGATCGGAGCTGTGAGAGGCAGCCAGGGGCTTCAGGTTTGATTCAGAAAGCTGGTGGCTCCCCGTGGGCTGGTGAGTGGCAGGGCTACGCTGGAGGCTGTCTCTCCTGCACAAAGGGCGTAGCTGAAATGCTGCTGGAGATCAGGAAAAATGTCAATGCCCCTGACAAGCCCACAGCCCTTGCAGGGCCAGCCTGGCCAGAAGGATTGTATTCGCTGAAGTTGTGCATTGAATCTGTGCTTTTCACTTCTCCTGAGCTGCTGGGATTGTGTGTAGGTTGAGGCGTTACCCATAGCACTGCACATCAAAGCCGAAGTCCTTTCAAAACACTTAAAGATGCAACTCAAAATAAATATCCTTGGAATAACACAAAAACACTCGACGGGCTCTGGGAAGAATAACCTGTGGAGCAGTCCAAAAGAGCATATGAAGGCATCACCAGTGAGCAAATGGGATCTGCAGCTAAGAATGGACTGGTCCCCACCACAAAGCATTTCCAACCCTCACCTTGCTGCCTCCAGAAAGGTAACCAAGTGGGAGAATAAGCTTTCTAAAAGGCAAACTCTGAACTGAACAGGAGTTCTGCTTCTCTCAGACTCTTTGGGAAGCAAAATCCAGAAGCCCACCCGTAAGAAATGCTCTGCTTGGCTCTCTTCCACTTTAACCTTCCACTCATGGCCCAGAAGCAGGTAGAGCTTTCACACCAGGAACCTCCTACAAGAAACCCTTCCCCGCTCTCAGCTGCTGTCTCAGCATATCCGCAGGGCCCCTGCTCCTGTACATTGAGGTGGATGTATAGAGAGGCCTCGCTTGCCAGCAGAGGCCAGCATTGCTCTGCTTGCCGGATGGACCCGGTCCCTTTTCTTGCAGAAATAAGGTTATGCCTTATTGTAGGCGTAGTGCTGTGCAGACCACTAATAGCTACCGGCTCTCTCCTGTTGTCCTGGCTGGACAAAGTGAGGGAGCGTTCATCTCTGTGCCCAGACACTGGCTGGCTCACGTGGAGCGCAAAAGGCATGGCGTATATCTGCTTATGCCGATTGCTGTAGAAAGACATTTGAAGAGAGAGAGAAAGAAGGAAGAAAAAAGCCTAGTTAGAAGTGTCCCCAGTAACAGCTGACCCAGCAGGCAGAGCACTGGGGAGGCACCAGGGGTTTCTAGCAAAACTTCCTCGGCTTCTTGGCACAAGTTGCGTGCACGTGACAAGTCACTTCCAAAATCTCAAATGCTCCTTGTCCCTCTGCCGTGGGATACCTGTTCTCATCACAGGGCTGTGCAGAGGCCCTTCAGATCTACGGGGAAAACTAAGCAGTCCAGACGACTCAGCGGCCAAATAGTTCATAGGGAGAGTTCATAGGGAACGTTCCTTGGTTCAGGCTTAATTACCCACCTGGATTTTGTCCAACAGTCTTTGGCTGCAGTTAGCTTGTACTGTAGAGGAACTGGTCCGGTTTTCTCTTGGTGCATGTACACACTGATGGTGTGGAATATGCTTTGGAAGGTACATTGAGAAGTGAGAGGCGTCCAGCTCTGGAGAACTTGAGCTTTTCCTCCCAGGAGGGACTGTTCCCACCTGTGTTTGGTGCAAAAACCCCTTTCCTAGACTTGAAAATCACCCTCCAACCCACTTCTTCACCTGGACTGCTGGTACTGTGCAGAGAAGCGTCTCAGTTCCTGGAAATGTTGTTGGAGGACCAACTTTGATGGCCAAAGCAATCTTTTTTTTTTTTTTTTTTTTTTAAAATTCAATGCTACACTCCCAAATCAAGTTACACACCAGGGGCTGAATGACCCGCCCAGCAGCGAGACCCATGCCTGCCAGGCCCAGGGATGCAGATGTACGTTTGCGTCGGGGGGCTGAGATGGACAGCCTTGGGCAGAGCAGGAGGCAGCAACGCAGCCTTGATGCCACAGGGCTGGAGCTGGATAATGGGCATCTTCTGGGAGCATCTCTGCAAATCCTAAACTGATCGCTTACAAGGAGCTCTTGGGCCAGCCCTGCTGGAGTGGATGAACTGCACTTCTTCAGGTGAGCCTACTTAGAGCCCAGCTAATAGATGGAGAAGAGCTTAGAGGAGCCACAGCATCCCTTAAAAGGCTCTGCCCTCCTCCTCACCACTAATGTGCCCAGCCCAGAAGAGAGGCACATTTCCCAGCCTGCCCACACAGCAGCTTTTGGCAGCGTGTGATTAAAAGGGAAGAGGGTGTGCATGCGCGAGGAGAAGCCTGTTTCTGATCTCATTCCTTGAGCAAGGAAATATCAATGACTCCTACGTCCCGGCTGTTCCTCATCGTGGGAAATGCCTTTCAGTCTTGAAGCTGTCCTTTCTTTCTTCCCAGGCCCATGGGATGCTGCCTGGTCTTCTCTTAGTCGTGAGCACATGAACGCAAAAATTGTGTATGAAACAAGATGCAGGTCAACAGGAAAAAGTACCATTCGTCCTGTTTCTCTCCTCCTCGCCAGGCATCCTTTTAACAGATGTTATTTGTTTAAGCTGGACACCTCATTTAGTTGTGCTGCTTCAAAAGTCAGTGCCAGAGGTTACGGGGGAGTTGCACGCAAGTTAACCTGCCTAAAACCAGAAGAAACTTTCATGCTTTTAATCAAGCCCTTAATGCAAAGATAGCGATAAAACACATGATGCCCAGCAGGGAACGATGCCCGGAGATTTGTCTTACATAAGCTTTCATGGGAACATTATTTTCAGTAAACCTCGGTGTAATGAGTCATCATCCCTGCTGTAATTAACTTCCATAATGAACAAGGAGATTAGCAGCAGGATTATGGGGGATGAGAATAAATATGGGTTTAAATGAGATAAATCTGGGAGGTAAAAAGCAGCTTGTGAGAATTCAGTCTTCTGCAGTGAAACCAATTCTCTTGTAATGCAATTTGCATATTCTTTTCTCTTTTCTCCTTTCTGATCATTAAAGCCCAAACTAATTTTAGTTTTCAACATTTATATTGCCAGTTTGTATCTTTTTCCTGCCTTCTTTTTCAGTCGCTGTTGAACAATACAGGACTGCTCTTTTCTGCTGCTTTTTCACTAGTGCTGCGTTGGGTTTGTTAACTGGAACGGGAGCGATTTGTTTGCAAGATCAACTACTTCCCTCTTTTTATTGAAGGTTTACTAAATACGCTTTAAGGGGCTCACCCTTAAAATAAACCCAGAGCAGCCTCCACACCCAGCAGATCCTACACGGTTGATGTTATAGCAAGGAAACGCCTCTTTAAACACTGAAAAGTTCCAGTAGAGACTAGTTGTGTTCACAACTGAATGCTTGCTCCTTCGGAAAAACAGGAGAGTGGGAGATGGAAGGGGAAGGACACAGATGGAGGACGGGCAGCCTGTTCGTTTTGAAGCATAACTAGCCTTACTTTTACCAGCCTGGGCTCTTTTAGCCAGCTGGGTGGTACAGTGTGCCTTCCTCCCCGAGAACGCTATTCTCATTATCAAATTGATTCGGGCCAGCTACTGAGAGCTTCTTATTTGTATTCCTGGATTTGTGCTGCTCAACAAGCGCCCAAGTTAGGGCTGAGGTCCAAATGAATCTCCTGCTCTCTCCTCAGAGCCTCTAAAGCTTTACAATGACTCACTGGACGCATCGCAGAGGGAAGCTGTCTCCTTCTCACTGGCCCAGAGGGAGCTCGCCATCGTCCACGGACCACCTGGCACAGGGAAGACCACTACACTGGTAGAGATCATCTTGCAAGCTGTACAGCAAGGCCTGAAAGTGAGTATCGGTGGCTGGACTGTAGTGACAGTGGTCACCTTGGTTTATTTTGGAAACTCATTGGGCTCCACGGTAGCTGGAGCGGATGCAGCAATAGCTGTGTTACGCTGCAGAGTCAGGCTTGGTTTGCAAGGACCAGGGAGTTTCCCTTATCACCTGCAATTAGGTACAAATTGGAGCTTCAAAGCTCGGGTTTGCTATTTATTGAAGACCCTGCACTTGTGCTTCAAAGCAAGGTGACAGTTGCCTTTGGTTTCTGGAGGCTGTGGAGATGTCAGTGATTTATTCTCCATAGACACTGGTGTCCCTCTCTGCTGAGTGTCTTCCTGCTCGGACACTGTTGCGCCAGCGTTTTGCTGCCCTTGGCAGTAACCACCACTCGGTTTCTCCCCTTGCAGGTCCTGTGTTGTGCCCCATCCAACGTAGCTGTGGATAACCTGGTGGAGAGGCTGGCTGGCTACAAAGCCCGCATCCTGCGGCTTGGGCACCCCGCTCGCCTGCTGGAGCCCATCCAACAGCATTCCCTGGATGCAGTCCTGGCCCGCGGCGACAATGCCCAGATAGTGGCGGATATCAGGAAGGACATCGACCAAGCCTTTGTAAGTGTCCCTGCAACGTGCCCCACCTGGGTACCTGAATGCCAGCTCTCTAGATTCCCAGTGCCCGGTCTGCTAGCCAGGCCAGCTGCCGTGTCTCTAGAGTTAAGGAACAACTCTGCCACTTCTTGGTTGTTCTCAGAAGGCAGTCACTACGGCCAGGTGCTCTAGGTTGCCCCAAAAAATCAGTGGCTAGAGGCAAGGCACGGTGACTAGTTCTGATGTGAGCCATGGGCAGCGTTCAGCCGGCCTGCACCCTGCTTCAACCTGGTACTCGGTTTGGGCACCGCGAGCCCACAGTGATGCTCCCAGTCTGGATCTTACTGTATACAGGCGGGGGTAGAACATTGGTGGGCATGAGCCTCTCTTTGTGGTCAGTCGACAGTAAAAAGGCCACTTCAGGGGAGAGGAAAGAAAAAAAAAAAAATGGTAGTGCTGGGGAGTGACAGTGACAGTTGGAGATGTGTGCGGCCTGGATTAATCCGGTTTACTCCTATTGGGAAGCATTTAACCTGGCCTTGGAGGAAAGGAACTGGGGAGCCAGCCTGGCAGTTTTAGAAATGGGGAAGGCTTCCAACCTGAGAAGGTGTCTCAGAGAGCCTCTCTGCTGGGGGCTGCCTGAGCCTCCTCGGTCCCCTGCCACCAGGGCCCCTCTTCGTCTGCTGTGGAAAGAGCTGAGGGCAAAACTCCTATCTGAATTCCTCATTGAAGTGGCAAAATCATAGTCATTGCTGCTGCGTGGGGAGATGCTGCAGTGCCCTGCTCTCCAGATTATGTCTAGCATTGTTCATGCAATCCTCTTCACCAGAGAGCGAGAGAAACATTCACATCATTAATTCACTTCCTAACGAGATGTCTGGCTGTCCTGACACTCCCTCCCACTCTCAGCCACCTCAAGTAGAAAGCAGACTACGCTTCAAAAATGCATCCTTAATTTCTTCTTTCACAACCTAATTTTCCTAAACTTAATTTACAAAGTCACTCTTTTACTTGAGATGATAGGCTTTGATACTAATTAGATCCTTCCCCCTCCCTCCCCCTTCCGGCAGCAGCATTGCCCAGCAGCCGTGTTGCAGATGTGGCCAGCTCCAGAGAGATCCTGTCTCGGCCAGAGGTGCAGGAGGGCATCTTCATACCCCTGCACGTGTTGTGGCATAGTTGGCCCTCCTCTTCAGTAGGGCAATGCACCGTCCCTTTATGAAACGATGCAGAGCAAGCACGGCTTTCACCTCCGTGAGCATCACCCTGCAGCCACCACCATGGCAGCAGCTTTGGCTTTCCCAAACGTAGTTATGCATCATCCAGCGGTTCCGCTGCTGAGCGCCGGGGGAAGTCACTTAGCAGATGAGTTGTTCTTGCACGTAGTGTAAGGGAAGGAGAGGGCATCCGAGGGCTGGGTAAGGTTGTGCTTGTGGCTGAGAGGCACGTTCACAAAGGGTGTACTTGTCTGCCGGGATGGAGACCTGGTTGTAGTCACAGCTCTACGCTGAGTCTTTTTACTTCTTGGTTTATTTTGCATCTTTCTCACTAGTGATTGATTCTCCCTTTCTTCTTCTTGGGAGGCACTTTGAAGTGTGGGAGGAGGTTTTTTCCACTACTGATTTCCACAGTAGAAGGGGAATTAGGGAGAAAGCAGAGCCTTCAGCACTAAGGTCTCCACCTGCCTCCTCCCTAGAGGAAGGGGTACCTGTGGATGGGAGACGGGGACTGGCCACCAAGGCTTGTTCCGCCCTGAAACACCAAGCCAAAATCCAAGAGCTAACATACTGCTGCCATTCAGCTGGCACAGTGATGCTCTAGTGATCAGATCTCTCACAGAAGATGCACCCGACTCATTAGCATCGCTCTCTGTCTCTGGGCTGCAGGGAGCCCACCTCTGAGGTCCTGGCCCATCTTTCCCTCATCCTGCCTCAGTTTCTCCCTTGCAATGTCCCCTACTTGCTCCTGTAACCATTTCTTCCTTTGTCCACTCCACATTTTGAGTCTTTCACTCCTTTCCTTCACCACTACCCCCACCCACAGGAGAACTAGTAATATAATCATAGAATTGTCTAGGCTGGAAGATTGTTGAGTCTAACCATCAACCTAACGCTGCCAAACCCACCACTAAATCATGTCCCTCAGCACCACATCTGTGGGTCTTTCAAATACCTCCAAAAACCATGTTCTCTTTGCACATTTTCTACCCCTTTGTGTCTCCTCCTCTCACCTGTTCAAGCTTTCCAGGACATCAGCTTCTGGACGCTCTGCACCAACAAGGATGCAGCCCCCTGGTACCTGAGCAAGAACGGCAGCACGGGTCCAGTGGCACTGAGCAGGGTCAGCCAGCAGTCCAGGTCACCAGCAGGTCCAGAGCAACAAGACGCCCAGCTCAGGAAGGCAGCCAGGCTCAGGACACAAACCAAATAGCTCAGGGAAGGGGCAAGGTCTGGCCTTAAATGCAGCTCCCAGAACCACGAGTGTGTGGGTGGGGGCCCAAACGAGGCAGGTGGGCACAATTGGAGCCTGCTGGTACCCACGGAGCCCTAACGAGGAGGCGGTGGGATCCAGGCTCGCAGCGGCCCACTCGCTGTCCTTGGGGCTGGCTGAGGGCGCTCTGCTACCTCGGGACGGGGCTCCCCGCTCCCACAGCTGCTTTCAGAGCTGAGGGTCAGTCGGATGTTTGGATCTTAATGTCACCAGCCAACACCAGAGAACAGTTGGTGTTGTTAATTTACTAACTAGATCTTTTTTTGCAGAACAGACATTAAACTTGGCCCTACTGGCACCATCAGTTTTGCTCTCTAATCTCGCTCTGTTTCTAGCAGAGAGGCAGTCGATGCTAATCTGCTTTGTCCCTTCAGCTCAGGGAACATCAGGACCGGCGCCCACCCTGTCCTTTTAGATCAAGCTAAGGAAAAGGTGCCTGTGCGATCGCAGGATCTGCGTATCTGTCTGTGATCCCTCCCCTGGATCTTCTGAGCCTGTCAGCCAATTTTGACTACACCTGACAGACATGTAGAGGTTTCACAGGTATTAAATACCTACAAGTTTAACCAAAACAGGTGGCTGAGTAGAGGAGCAAGACATGTGATCGCCTTTCCTCGGGAAAAGGCTGCACTATGAGCTGAACCATGTTAGCCGGCGGAGAATCCAGCCACACAGAGGAGGATTATAGGAACCATCAGCTCTTATTGGTTTGGCTGCTTAGAAAAGCTTCTGTCTACAGCCTTTTCAGCTTTCTCAAGTCGTCAGCCTTACCTCTGAGGAAATAATCCAAATTTCTGTCTGAGTGCAGGTAGCTTTCTCAAGGGGACTTGCAGGGAACAAGAGCTTAGCTGCTGTCTCGTAGCTGCTGGTCTGTAGCTGGGAAGCACTAGCAACCAGCGGTGATGATTTGATGTGTTAGATATATTTAATAGGCGTTGCTAAAAAAAGCCATCAGCCTGTCTAGATATTGCTGTGAATCATTACAGCAGCTCAGAGACACCTTTTTAAAAACGCAGAGCTGCTGCTTTGGCTGGACATGGTGCAGAGAACTCGGGGAGCCCTCTTGCTGCAGCGTCACTTGGGGGCAGAGGGTCCCTGCTTCCCCTGAGCAGCGGAGCAGAACGAGATAGGAAGTCCTGGTTCCTCAGCCAGCAAAGGCACGGGACCCTTCTTCCCATTAAGCCTAATCACCGTCGTACATTACTCCCTGCTTTGTGCCCCGATGCTTCGGCTGGTGCATAGACCGAAGCATCTGACCTCCCTGCTGATCACTGGGGCATTGGGAAAGCACAGGGCAGAGCAGGAAGGGCTGAACAGAGGGTTTAAGGACAGCGAGTTCCTCTTCAACACTTCATGCTCACAATTCAAGACTATCCAAACGTACGGGCAGAGGAGTTTAAGCGTGGAGCGACCAAGTCTGAGAAATTGCTTCCTGGCCCCTGAGTGACGGTGTTAGTCCTGGTGCTCCCGGGTGGTCTGATGGGCAGCGAGAGTCTCATTTTGCTGCTTCGTGCTCAGAGCCTGGGGTTGTATCGATGCAGTTCATCTGTGGCACAGACAGAAATCCTCTGTATGCTTCAAGCAGCACTGGATGTGGAAGGAAGGGGCTTTCTGGCAGGGAGAGGGAAGAGGAACCAAGGTTTCATGGGGCTGATGAGATGAGCCAGCGTATCATGGTGGACATAGAAGAGCCATGCTCTACCTGGGTCCTTCGGTTATCTGAGAAGCTGAACGTATCCCGAGGACTAGAAACAGTTTGTTCTATCTTGATTTTTCTGTTTTATAGGCAAAAAGCAAAAAGGCTCAAGACAAGGGAGAGCGGAGCCACTTTCTCAGTGAGATTAAGGCACTGAGAAAGGAGCTGAAAGAACGAGAAGAAACTGCCATGGCTGCAGCCCTTACCCATGCCAGTGTTGTCCTTGCTACAAACACAGGTGCGAGATCTTCTTTTTCTTTGCGGTATTTTACCTCACTTGCCAGGACTCACGTGAACCACGTGTCTCGCAATGCGGCATCCTGCCAGGATAGGAGGGAGACTCAGTCTTGCTGCTCCAAGCCCCTGGGAGCTCACTCTCAAACTCCTCCCCAGTGGGATTCTCCCTGCTTACACTCTGGCGTGTGATGGTGGTGTTTAGCAAAGCGTAGGGGTTCAGAGGAGCCTCTGGTGTGAGCCAGCGTGGCCCACCTTTGTTAGTCCTGTGTAGGAGCTGAGCTTTCAGTGAGTAAACGAGCGCTATTGGAGGTGTGCAATCTGCTTATTGATTTCGTAAGTCACATGGAACTGCTTTCCTGCTTGGATAATTTCCATGGCTGATCGAATACAGCACATGTTTCCATAGCCTGCTCTCAGGCTGCATGGATTTGGGTAGGTCTGTAAGTCACCCGAGTGGTGTAAATGACATGGGATTTAGGGAACGGTTCCCGGTACGTGTCAGGCAGCACATCTACGCACATCTGCATCTACAAGTAGGGAAATAACACCCTTGCAATCGAAGGGGAACATAAGTGCGTAGAGTTTAACACGTGCTAGAGTGCTTTTCTAGATCAGATGTATAATACTCCAGGGCCCACTTACTGTCTTCAGAGTTGGTTGCTCAGGGATTATTTGCGGAAGTGAAACATCAGTAATTTTAGGTCACAAAAAAGAATCTCATGGGGCGTTCACAAGTTACTAGTGGGAAGGTTAAAGGAAAGATAAATCCTTCCAGTGCATTATTTGCTGGGAATTGGCCTCTCACTTCTTTTAACTTTGCCTGGAAAAACAGGAGCTTTCCTTTTTTCAGTAAAACTGGTATTTTCTGCTGACTGTTGTGTTGGTCAGATGAGATTTTCTCCTGGGGCTCTGGGGCTTGCTAGCCAGTGTGGAGGTCTGGGCAGTTCTGCTTCAGCAAAAGGTGGTGGACAAACAAGGTGTTGGATTTTGTGTTTTTCTCAGTTAAACGATCTTACTATTTGTCTGAAACCACGTAGTTTGATGGGAATTCTTATTTATGCAAGCCAAAGTGCTCTGTTGCTAGGGTCAGCAGAGAGAGAATTTAATCATGGCAACACACAGGGACACCAGTGACCTTTAGTTAATGGGAGTTCGATAAACTCAAGTCGAGCTGCAAGGGAAGAAAACCATCTGCACAGCTGCATGCCACGTCGGTACAGTCTTTTAGATAGAGAGAACATTTCTACTTATTTCTTTTCCTTTCACCTTCAGCATGGCGAAATCGCAAGAGTCAAGTTCAGTCTCTATGCCCCTTGTTACCAGAGTGGAGTCATATAGGCTGCAAAAAATATTTTTAAAGGAAGACACGGTGTCTCCGTTGACAAACTGTAACATCTGAGCTGCTGCAGAGCTGTAGGGGCAGCGGGATTTACAGTGGCAAAGCAAAATCACCCCTCATCAGAGCTGCTTTCACTGCAATAGCACAGAGGCTTTTGAGAAAGCATTTCTGTGAACACCATGAATAAAAATCTCCTTGTCTGGCATACTGGCTTCTTAATCCTCCTCTCCCCCTTTTGCATGCCTTTTTCTTACCAATTGCAGTGATATTTTTGAAGCCTCTGAAATTCACAGTTCTGATCAATGTGTGGATCCCTATGGGTTCGTGGCTGGCTTATGGTAGGACCTGTGTGAGCATTATTTGGCTGACATAACAAACGGACGTCTGATGTAAAAAATTAGCCCTTGCCGTGGTTGTCTGATTACAGTCTCCTGTGCTTTCCCTTCCACTGCCGTGGGGAAGGACAGAGCGGCAGAGCCGGGGTCAGCAGGGCAGAGGAGGCAGGGTCTCAACTGATCTCTCCCTCCTGGGGCGTCCCTCGGTGTATCAGGCACAGCGAATCTCCCATCCGTCGTCCTTTCAGTTTGGGTCGGTGGGAAGTTTTGTTTGCATTTGAGGGCAGAAGGAAAGTGGGTATTCATTAGTGCTTTTGCTCTGCTCCCGCTCTGGGTGAAGCTTTCGAGCATATTGTTCCATTTGTCATCTTGGTTTCACTGTGGTTTCCAAAGGTACTTGGAAGGTTTTGGGCGCAGATGCCAGGGGAAAAAAGGACAAACAGAAATTGGCAAAACCAATTCTGACATACATATAAATGTATATGTTTTTGGCACAGACTATAGACCTAAATTTCTAAGTCTCTGCAAAGAAACAATCACAATTAAAATCTGCGTGGTTTGTTTTATAACCAGGTTGCTTGCTCTTCTGTGCTCCCCTGCTAAGCTGTGCACCTTCTCCTTTAATCAGGTGCCTCCTCGGATGGCCCGCTGAAGCTGCTTCCCGAAAATCACTTCGATGTGGTGGTGATAGACGAGTGCGCTCAGGCGCTGGAAGCCAGCTGCTGGATACCGCTGCTGAAGGCTCCAAAGTGCATCCTCGCTGGGGACCACAAGCAGCTTCCCCCCACCATCATCTCTCACAAGTAAGGGGCGGTTCGTGGTCCCGGGTCCTCCCGTTATTTATGCAGCCAAACGCTTCTGAATGCCTCAAATGTCAAGACGTTTCGTTAACGTGGATTATTTATTGGTATCCCCCGTGACCTGGGTTTGGTCACCCTGCCAGAATTACATCAGACCTGGTTTACTGGTAGCCGCTGCTTAAAGTTTAATGCAGCTCCATCTGAGCAGGCTTTCTTATCGCAGGGGGACGTGACAGTTGGTCGTTCTACCTGCTGCTGTCCCAGCCACAAAACAGCAAAGCGTGTGTAGGCAGCGTGGCGCTGGAGAGTCGCCCTTTGTGCTGATGAGCGCCTGCTGCGCAGCCGCTCCGGGGCTCGCCAGGGTTCGGAGTTTGCAGACAGGGAGAGCAATCTGACAGGCAGCCTTTGGCCCCGCTCTGGAGTTGCCGGGAATTCTCAGAGGCGTGCGCACCTTCCCTGGGAGGCTCTCATCCATCCGCACGGTGCATCGGGTTTTGTAGGAGCAACCTTAGGGGGGTTACCTTGGTAGAGCTGCTGAAGCAAACCTCAGAAACAGGGGCGATGCTGTACCAGATGCCGGCCGTTCGCGGTGGCAGTACCTGCTCACACAGTGACAGGGGGCTGTCTGCCTTCGAAACGCCGCTGCGCTCATTTTGCAGAGGTGCTTTGAGCTGCGTCAGGGGCACCATCCAGCCGCCAGATTCCCAGCCTTCAGCCGTTGTCCCACATTTACGTAGGAGTTATGTGCCCACAGCAGAGGGGATCCTCTGCAGAAAAAGCAGGGCAGATGGGGAGGTTGAGTGCAATGAAGCAGGAATAACCGGCAGAAACTCACGCTGAACCATGTTTCAGGGAGATCTGTCACACTGAGAATGCCAGAGGTAGCTCTGCAGCATCATGGAGACAGCTCTGCTCAAAAAAAAGCCTTTGCAACGACGTGGGGTCCTTCCAGCCCCTGCCACGGCCCCTGCGCGAGGGGCAGGGGCTGCTGAGACCAACAGAAACAGCGGGAAATCAGAGCCGGCTGTCCCGGCTGGTTCTGCTGGGGGATTGGCGGTTGCTTTCTGTGCGCTTGCCTGCATCCTTCCATCACTCACCTGAAACGTGCCCCGGCTCCAAAGAATTCAACATGTTGAGCCTGCCTTGTTTGCTTTGGTTTTGCTCTTTGGTGAGGAGGAGTACTTACACTATGTGCTACTATGGATTATTCAAAATTGAGTATATTTTAACAGATGTTCTTCCTGAGGGATGTATCTTCAGCAGAGATATTTTTCCGATTCTGCTTGCCTAGCAGCACTGTGTTTGAATTCTTCCTTTTCTCTCTGTTATGCAAAGTAATTTTCAGACTGGTTAGAAAAGTTGTTCAAAAAACAGTTTCAAACAATCACACCAGGCATTCAAGCTAGTAAAATGGTAAGCAAGGTGAAAGTAAACAAAACAGAGACATAAATTCTGTTTTCACTGACCAGTATTTATATATAAACATTAAAATGTTTGTTTTTAAGAAAGATAATCTCTTTTCCTACATGAGGTTTCCCTGTGCCTGGCAAGAAGGGTGGCCCGGCTTACCTCCTCTTTGCTGACTGCAGGCTCTGGAGAGTCAATTCAGGCTTGTGCTCAGTTAATCCGAGTCTTGTCTTCCCTTTATTAAATTCTGCTTCTGTAGCTCCACATTTATTTATCTAACGTATTAATGTGGGAGTTGGCCCACCGAGATGCTGCAACGCGTTATCACACACACCACAGCGATTATGAAACCTCACAATACCTACAACGTGCTCATTAAGAACAATTAGTTTGTGGGGAAAAAAAAAATATCTGTGGCTGGTGCAAATTGGCTGTGCTTCGAGGGGGATACTCCAAATAGTACTGGGGATCCTGCGGGTAGTTTAAAATACGAATATGCGTGTGTTTATTTAGCACTAGGTCTGGAATTACGGAACTGTTATTGTGCAGAAGCAGAGAAATAGGGCTGACTTCATAAACTTTCTCTCCCGCTTCCCAAAAAATAATGAGCAAGGTACATATCTATAATCTCACTTCAATTTTGAACAAGGGAAATGAAAAATCCAAGGGAGGCAGCGGCTCACAGCAGGTGGCTAAGAGACGGTGCAAATAATGTTAAGGCACCGCATCATCTTCCCGTCTTAGCACTGCGAGATGCTCGTTGTTCTGCAGATCTTGACAGGTGATAAGCGCGCTCCTCCGCTGCCTGGCGGAGGTGTTCAGGCTGGTGAGCTGCAAGTGCTGCCTCTCCTGAACCCCCTTCCCTTCTCCTCTCGCTGTTTGCTTACTGCGAGCTTGCAGGCTGTGTCCCCGCGCCTAGATTGTCCCCATCTGTAAATGGGGAATCCATCATTTCACCTCCGGGCGGAAGCCTAGTGCTGGCTGGGGAGCTGGAGAGAGGCTGTAACCTGTGCGGAGCCGACGTGTTCTCAGCCTAGGGTGGGAAGCAGCAGTCAGGGGCTCGCTGGGGGCTAGAGCCTCCCTTCCTTAACATTGGTAGGGAATTGGTTTAATCTGGAGTCAGGTAAGAAAACTATTCCCAGTAGAGAAGAGCTGCTGGCCTGATGTGCAAGGTACTTTTTGGAGTAAGTAGCTGATTACTAGCTAGAAGAAATTTGCAGTTTGGTCCTTCTGTTGTCAGGGCTATCGTTCTGTTCTTTTCTTTAAGTGATGCGTAAGGCTCGTCTTCTCCACCAGAGAAACTGTATTGCAGCTGCGTGATGCCCCGGTCTCTGTGCCGCCCTCGGCCAGCAGGATTCGTCTCGGCTGCCGCTCTGAGCGGCGGCGCTGGTTTGAGATTGCCACCCCTCTCTCAGCTTGTGCCAGTAAGTTGTTCCAAATTGTGAATAAACAGAGGAGGACGAGTTGGATGCCCTTCCTCTGCATGTGCTTCTGGTTGTGGAAGTGCCCTTGTTCATCTCTCAGGCGCGGAGCTCCTGCCGCGGCAATGCTGATCTACGAGATCAGAAGCTGCAGGTGGATGGAAATGCTCAGCAAACAGTCCCCGTGGTCCCAAGGCGGCAGCCGCGTGCTGGTGAGGCCGGCAGGGCTGCCCAGCCCCAGGAACAGAGCCTGGAGACTCATTTTCCCAAGACTGGCAGATTGAGGGCAAAACGCGGTCGAAATACCAACTCTGTGACTATGGGTGGACAGGCGTGACGCCCAACTGATCTCAGTTTTGGCCCCTCTTTGAAATGAAGCAGACTTTCTTCAGAAGAGCTCCAGAAACACTACGTCACCTGCCCAGGTGCTTTATTCTGCTCCCTCGTGACGGCTGCTGTAGGAGCCTGTGCTGGTGCCGCATTGAGGCGTCGACAGCAAAGAGCTCCTCAGTGGTAGGACCCACCTCCTGCAGATCTCCTGGATCTCCTCCTGGTCCTGCTTGAGGAGTGGGGCTTTTCTCTCCCTCTGTTCTGAGTTCATTTGACTTTGCAGGGCAAAACTGCCAGTAGTTTGCATCTCTCCTGTGGTCACAGGTGATCATAACGTCCTCTTTCTCCATCAGAAACACTGTTTTGCTCCTTGGATCCTGTGGGTATGACTTGGCCCAAGCTGTTTGTCCTTGCTGTTCCCAGTGTTTTTCTTTAAAAAGAGCTTGACGGTTTTTGGTGTGCATTTTGCATGCTTTCTTTCCATGTTTTTAAAATCCCAGCTGCACAAAGAACTGGTCTTCGCAAAATTACGAGAGAGAGTAGGGGTAGAAGTCAGACCTTCTGGCTCTTCAGCCTTGGCAGGGTTACCGTCTGTGCAGGGAGGTCAGTTGTTAGGTCGGCCCCATCTCTTGTGGGGTAAGCCCTTTTGGACACCAAACCTGAGGGATGTTTAAGTGCTGTGTCACTCTGTGCCCTTCCTAAAGTTCAACAGATTTAAAATAAAACAGAGCAGTGAATCAATAGCGTTAACAGATTTATACCTCGGCCTGGCTTACCAGGGAATTATGATCTGAAAACCTGCTACATTAAATGAAATTATTGCTCAAGGCATCAGCAGGTCCACGACCCAGATGCTGGTGAGGCAAGACACCAGTGACCAGAGCTCAGCCTTGCAGACAGTTGCTTTTTTGGAAGATAAAGTGCAAAAAGCCAAACTGACTTTAGCTCCCTTGGGAGAATTATGGGCTGTGCTCTCAAATGCTGCTGCCCTCCGGGCGAGTCTCTCTGGTGTAGCCTAAAAGGCAAAGCTGCTCCGACGCTGCTGCCTGTCCCAGCCAGTCGTGCGGTTCCCCAAATAACTCTTGAAACCTATTAGCTAACGCGAAACAAATCCGTCAAGGTGTGAAAGTCTGGGAGATCTTCAGCTCCGTAACAATGAGTAACAAAGCCAAGAGCTGAGTTTGCTCCTGCAATCAGGGGAAAGCCATCACATGAACTCAGCCGGAGTAGCGGCCACAAGAGAAGCCACAGGAGAGGGAACGAGAGGAAACCCGGCTTTCTACATTTATTATTGAAGTACGTCAGTTTAGCTCTGGAAAACTCCAGCTAATATCCCATTGTGTTAGGCATGGTGCATATAACGTGAGATGGTCCCTGTTATGAACTGAATAAGCAGCGTGAAAGGGGAAGGAGGATTATTCTCCCCATTTCGTCCCACCTCGTACAGGAAACCTGCGCCAGGACTGAGCAAGATGTCTTGAACCCCAGCCTGGCGTTTCTCTGCGAGCCCATCTTTCCTGCCTTTCCCCTCAGTGCTTACGGCTGGCATCTTGTTAAGTAAAATTATTCTAAATTGGGTATTTTCAAGCTTTGCCCTTTGCTTAGGTGGATGACTGTTGCAAGCCTGAGAATGCAGGGAAACAAGTGGGAAAATAAAGCTTTTTGAGCTATTTATGGCTTTACCTTTCATCTCAGTGGGAGCCCTTAGCAGCATCCCCACGGGTATTAATTGCAGATGGGTACACTGGTAGGTGTTAGCTGTACACAGAGAAATTAGAGTGGGCGCTCATCAGGCAGGCACTGATCTGGAGTCCTCCCCTCTAGTCCTAGCTTCTCCCCAGGAGAAGCAAAAATTCCCTCTCCTCTTTCCAGATTATTAATGTGTCCCTCAACTCTGCTGGCTCTGTGGAGCAGAGGGCTCGAGGACACCATTTGAATCTGCAAAGGGTTTAAATAGCACAGCACAAAGTATTTGTCCCCTCGACAAAACCTGGGATGACACGTTTTATCCTGAGAGAAGCAAAATTGTCTGACGCTGAAAGAAAAGAGTTCCTTTCTTTCCAGCTCTGTTGTTGTCCAGTGAAACCCCCAACCAGCTTGTGATGGAGATGTGCGGTGAGGTCCAGCTGGAGCAGCTGACAGCCTTTGGCTCAATAGCCTCCTAATTAAATGCAAAAGCCAACAAATTTTCATCAATTAGAACAACTTATTTTGAGAAATCCAATTCCATTTCAGATAAATGCCTTTAGAAGTTATTAGCTCTTTTCCTTACAGATCTGAACTCTGGCCTTGTTTTTAATTGCTGCCCAAGTCAAAGCATTTGCTGTATCGAATGCAGCACATAACACAGCTTTCCTCGTTACAGCACCGTCCCTCCGCACGATGCAAATAAAGCAGACGCTGGAGAGCACCGCTTTGCGCTTTTCACAGCCCCTGCAGGCTGCGAGATGCGGCACAAAGGCAGACTCCTTTACTTCCATCTTGTTAGGTATCTCCAGAGATCTAATTAAGGCACCGAATCACCTGCCGGCTCCTCTTTGGTTAGTGGAAAACGATAAGCTATTTCCAGGGATGATTCATGCGGAGGACTCAAACCCTTCCGCCTACCTTCCCCTTCTCCTCCATTGATGGCAGCAGCCCTGAAGTGGGTGGACTCCTATTTTCGGGGCCTCAGTGAAGGGTCTAAAGTTAGCCAGGATGAATCTGGGCTGACAGAAGGATCGTCTGTTACTACGGTGTGCGAAGTCAGTCCGGCTGAAGCGGGAAGCCTCTGTTACACAGGAACACTTCCAGACTCGGCAGGAGCCGTACCGCAGGCACCATCAGACACCGGGGCTTCCGCGCGGCGTGTGCTCAGCTCGGGGAGCGCTGGCCGGTAGCACTACCTTCTTGTTATCTGCTGTTTCCTCTATGGGTTCAGCATTTATCGGTTATTATCATCAGCTTTTTTCCGCTGGAGGCTAAGGGAGTTTGGGTGGGGAGTCTGAAGGGCGCTCCTCTTTCTTGCTTCTTGATGCACCTGGAGCCATCTCAGGACGCAGAGCGCATCCCCACACGCCTTACACTGTGCTCGCCTACATCTTGCCCGTGCTGGATGTGTTTCTTCCGAAAGACCCCCAGCGCTGGCAAACACCAGCCGCCCCAGTTCCCCTCTCGGCAGCCCGCTCCACAGCTCACGGATACCGGCTCGAAGGCTCCTGCGGGGTTTTGGCCCGGTCCCAGGGGGCTCCTCAGTGCCAGGACGCTTCCTGCTGTCTGACAGGAACATTTGTTTCCCTTGTTTTCATTTTAGTCCTTATTCCATCCTTCTCTGACATCCTAATTAATTTGTCTCCACATCGGGGCTTTGATTTATTAATTTGTTTTTACACTTCTCAGATCTCTGCGGATACTCACCAGACCTCTTGCTCTCAACTAGCTTCTCTGACAAGCGCAGGAATATTTTGCCATGTTGTTTGTTAGCAGTCAGCCTGGATGTCTCCCCCATCCCAAATCCACGTGCTAGTCCTCCGTGCTCAGTAGCTTGCCGATTTGCCTGTCAGGTCCGTATGGATTTGCTTTCGCTGTGTCTCTGGAGGGCGAGCGTCAGGCCTGGGTTCCCTTTGGTAGCCCCCACAGCTGGAAGGAGCGAGCTCCCCGCCTCCATCATATTTGCAAGGGTTAAAAAAATCCACAATATCCAGAGAAAGGGCAGTTCTGCACAGCCTCAGTACTACTCCTTTACCTGTGTGTGAAACCTCTTCAACCTCTAGCGGGCTAGAAAAGCCCAGGGCACAAAGCCAATGCTTTGCTCATCCGCAGCAGCCTCAGCCTGTTTCTGCCGTGCAGGAGCCTAATGCAGAGTTCTTGAGGTAGGGAAGCACAGTGACATCCTTCTGTAGACTTTGCTGTCCAAACCCGGTGGTGTACAGCAGAGATCAGAGTCACTCCAACATCTCCGTCTGTCTCGCAGGGAGGAGAGCAGCTGTGCAGAGGATGAACAGGAAAAGCTGTGCCATGGCTGAAGGCGCAGCTCCATCCCGGCGGAGACACTTCCCTTTTGTTCCCCCTCGTGGTGATCATTCTGGACACCTACACGGCAGGCTGGCTGCTCACACCCACCCCACAAGGGCTATTTCACCCCACAGTGCGCACAAAAACCCGTGGAATACTTGGTTCCACTTGGCTACAGCTATCACCGTTACCATATCTCTTCCGAGAGCTGGAGGAGGAAGCCCTACCCTTGAAGGGCAGCAGGGCCTCATCCTGCCTCACTGGGATCCATCCCGGTACCTCCCCCTGCCCCAGGAAGGTGCATTCGAGCAGAGTACAGCCTTTTCCTGCACGTGCAGCAAGGGGGAATCAGGTTAGCAGCAAACACTGGCGGCTGGGGGCTTACTGGGGTAATTTCAGCTTGCTTAGCTTTACTTTAGCAACTTGAAAGTAGACACTCCTGAGCATCAGGTGCGTGATTCCGTCTGTCCGACCTCCCATCCTAATTTCATTTCTCTAAAGCAATTGATACTTAAAAAGCTTTTGCTCAGTGCTCTTAAGATTTTGTTGGCATAGAAATCAACTATTGCAGGAATTAATTGAGCAGTAAAATAATAGGAAATTTATTAACAGGTGAAATATTCGCAAGCAGTTTAATATCCTCATTATTAATTCAACATATAACCTCACGTAGATCCCTGCGGTGGAAGCTGTGCTGTTAGTGTATGGAAGAGCGCTATTTCTAAGGCTCGCCGTGAGGTTTAGTGCCTCCCCCATGCTTTATTGCATATCATTACAAGAAACACTTCAGACTGTTTGTTGTTAAAAAACACCAGGGTTTTCTTGCCTGCATGAACATCAAGTTTCAGGCTTGCTCGTAGATTTGCACACATTTGTGAGCCAAGGGGGGAGTAAAGGACAAAAGCAAACGGGAGATACCTTTGGTTGGCACGGCTGCCAAGCCTGCTGCATCCCTTTAAGACCTGGAGAGCATCTTATTTGGGCATCTCGCGCTCCTCACCTGAGTTGCGTGATGTGGCTTTCGCAGCCCGTGTCCGGCAGCAGCAAAGGCCGGGAACAGCGTCACCGTCAACAGGACAGAGCCCCGCAGGGTCAGAGCCCAGCGAGCAGAGCAGAGCCCAGCAATGGGGATCGGCAGCAGCTCCAGCAAGCTGTGAACCGGGTCCAGGGCCCATCCAGGGGGTCCCACCAGGAGGTGGGCTAGAAGCAAAGCCGTGACGTGGGTCCAGGATCTGCCTAGAAGATACAGCTAAAGACAGGATCAAAGTGACCTGCAGCACAGATTTAAAGTCCACAGCTCTCTGCGCCAGGAGAGAGAGCAGGAGCTGAAGGGCCAGCGCTGAGCTTAAATGGGACCCATGAGCAGAGGATGTGGGTCCCAGGTGAGGCTGATCAGGGCAATTAAAGCCTCATGGTTCCCTCTTGGCCCTGAGAGCCAGATCAGCCATGGGTGACCTAGCACATCATCTGCTTTTTCATTAGCCTGTCAGGAGGAGATGGCTGGTGGAAGGAACCAAAAGCGTTTTTATCTTGGTGACTGTGATTGCGTTCTAGACAAAGACCAAGTAAGCAGTGGGCTCTGAATCCCCGGATTCCCCAGCCACGCAGGAGGAAGGGCTGTTCCTAGGGGAACGCTGTTTCAGGTAGGTGCTTGCTCCTGAGCGCCAACAGCGCTCTGTGTTCAAACCCCTTCCTTCCCTCCTGGCCCGGGAGACCACGGCCACCCCATGGGGCAGAGCAGAGCAGAGCAGAGCTGGGAGCATCGGGCTGCCGGTGCCTTCTCGCTCAGTTGTGAGCCTGGAAGGAGAAAAGGTAATTCCTGCTAACCAGAATGAGCTCCCCAGCGCCGTGTCCTGCTCTTTCCCCTTCCCTTCTCGAAAGCCCAGGGTACCTCTGACGGACTGCTCTTCCACCCACTCCTCGCTTTTCTGCCGTGCTCTCAGCTGGAGCGTAAGGACCTCCGTAAGTACGTGCCAGTAGCAATGCTGGGGCTGGGGGGCTGTAAAGGCTTCATGGCCAGCCTGAGTGCGGTTCATGATCCGCAGAAAAACGTGCAGCACAGCTGGAAACCTCTGCTGCGTAAAGCACAATGTCCTTATTGCAAACCTGCCGGCCCCCCTCCTGCTTCTGCGCCTGTATGTGTTGTTCAACGCTCGTTAACGTTACAACAGCCTTTGAAAACGCAGCGCTGTCTGCAAAGTCCTGCAATTGCATCCGTTCACAGTTTATGACCCCTTTTCTCCCCTGTATGCTGCATTCTGTGAGTTAGCAAGAAGGAGGGCTAACGAGACTCCTCGCCTTCTCGGAAAGCTCTACCCTCGATTTTCTCTTCTGCAGTTTCAATGAATTTGCAGTCTCGTGGTGTATTTACCGAGTGCCCTGTTGTTAACGTGACAGGGCTGGCCAGTACAGCAAACAAGACGCTCGCTGTGGTGCCGTGTAGTAGTGTAACGCTTCCCACGGCAGTAATTGGATGCGTGCTGTGCCCCTCAGCCTCGACGGAAATAACCTTCCCGAGCTCTTCTCTATCATCATTTCATCATCTTTGTGCTTGTTCATTGTGTTCTGGTAGCAACCAGAACCCCTCGCCATGAACCACGCTGTTCTACAAGGCGCTGGACGCACCGCATGAAAAAACTCTTTATACTCTGAAATGCTCAAAACACAAAATCAAAGTACAGCGATTCTTTTCCTTCCTCAGACGGTACCGTTAGGCGATGCTGCTAACAAACCCTTTCTGTATGGCAGAGAGAAAGCAATTAGGCTCGTGAAGGGCTTATTTCATTAGGAGCTTTATTAATTTGTGTCACAGATATAAGCACGGGACCTTTGCCAGAAGTGATGGAGTGTTGGTTTTCTTAATGGGTAATAAAGCAATAAGTGCTGAAATGCATTAGTGCCTTAGTCTGGGGTGAGTGGCCAGGGAGTCATGAGAATGCTTGAGCGGCAAGTGTCTCGGTAAAACATCAGCAGGGGCTGGCTGTGTTGACACCAGGCGTTTCAAGATTTGGGGTTGAGCTGTGATACTGATGCATTAGGTGATTCTGGTGCCGTTGCTGCGGTTGCAGTAACAGGAGCGTGCTGTTACGCTGACAGATGGGGGATGCAGAGCTGGCTGCGAGCAGCGTGAATAGGGATGTTGATGGGGGGAGCTTACGGGTTCAGAGGGTTTTGTTCTGGAGCTGTTTGCCCAAATAGAGGTCTTGGGCATCCTCACTCATCTTCTTCCGACCAGGCTGAGCGGATCTGGGTGGGAGAAGCAGCTGCTGCAGGCGGGGATGGCTGTTACCGTTTGCATCTCCTGCGTGATGGTGCCAACACCCCGAGGCACGTCCCCACGGGGAAGGGGAGCAGGTGTCTCTCCGCCCTGACGCATTCAAGCTGATCTCATCTCCGTGCATGGCAGAAGTCTGTCCCTGAGGGTCTTCCCCCTGCTGGGGAGCCTGCGCTGAGAGATGACGCTTGGGACCCCGCAGCCCTCTCCTGCTGCGTCTCCACCGCCTGTCGGTACCCAAGTGAAGCTGAGCGGGGAGGCCAGGGAGGTAACGCCGTCCCAGCAGAGCCACAGGCGCTCAGCAGCTCCAGAGTAGGTATTGCAGGTGCTCCGACGGCACTGCAACTTAACCCCATTAGCACTGATCAACACTGCGTTTAATCCCAGTGGCAGCGCTGCCGGGGCTGCGTCTGTAGTGAGATGCGGATTGATTCGGTAGTCCAAAGAGAGTTACATCTGCACCGTAGGGCATCGCTTCAGATCAGACACCTAGACTCCGCTTCTGACTTGCTTTTCCCATGCAGGGCTGCTGCCAAGGGCCTCTCGCTCAGCTTGATGGAGCGTCTCATCGAGAGGTACGGGGAGAAGATTGTGAAGATGCTGACGGTGCAGTACCGAATGCACCGGGCCATCATGCAGTGGGCTTCCTCGGAGATGTACAGCGGCCGGCTCACTGCTCACCCATCAGTAGCCCAGCATCTGCTCAAGTGAGTGACTTGCTCTTCGCTGGTGTATGAGCAGAGATGTCTTTTTCATCCCTTTGCATGCAGGGCTTGTCCCCTCCCTGTGATGGAGTTTTCCGTCCCTGCAATAGCATTTCTGGTTTGTCCTTTATTTCATCGAGGAAACATTAACTGAGGGGAAGGCGATGTCCTTTTTCCTATGTAACATGAAGTCACTGAGAGTTATCTTCTGTTTCCTCCTTTGGTATGACAAGCAACAAAGTAAATCCCCTTGCAGCTGGTGCGAATATATGAAGTCCTGACCTGCAGTGGGCATACCCCAAGCGGTGTTCCTCTGTCTCAGGTTCCCACCGAGGGTGGGAGCAGACACCAGGCTTCTGGTGTGTTTCCACACGTCCAGGTGATTGCGGGGGCCAGCGTGTGTCCCATCTGTGGTCCCAACATCCCCATCAGGAAGATCAGAAAGCGAGATTCCCTTTCCAGCTTGGATAGTTTTACTGGCGGGACAGCACCCGTGGCAGGTCTGATGGCATCGGATCCATGCCTTGTCTACACTGGTTTCCCCTCTTTGGTAGTTTGAAGGAAGTGACTCGCGTTTCATTTCCCTTGCCCCTGGGACAGACAGTTGTTTGCCAGCACTCCCTGTGACTGTCAATAATTGGTGCTTTTTAAAATTGCAGTCAGTGGAGTTCTGGGAGGCGGATGGGAAAACATTAATTCTCTCTGTTGGACTTGGAGAAGCATGAAGTATCCCAGTGCTTGTCTGCATGCCGCTCTTGTATTTTTAGCAATGCTTTTTTTTTAAACACAAATATTTAGGACTCAGGAAAACTTATATTTCCCTAGAATCTCTCCATTTCATAGTAGATGCAGTTTTGGACAGAGATAGCTGGAGCAGCCATTTTATCATCCTTCTTCCAAAATCATCTTACTTGCAAACAGTGTGAATACCACCTGGATGGGAAGAGCAAGCTCTGCGTGCGAGACAGCCCCGCCGCCCTCATCTGCCTCCGCTGCAGCCAGCGTGGGGATTTCTGCTGTGTCAGCACGCTCTGTAGTGCGGCTTTGGGGCTATCGAGGCTCCAGTTCAACTTATATCAGTGAAGCTATGCTGACTTCTGTCTTTGTTTAAATACACATTTGTGCATACTTGGGTAATTTTATGGGTGAGTGTGGTGGGTTCTATAGGTAAGAGCGGGCAAGGCTGGGTTAGCAGTGCCAGGAGCAGCTCAGCTGAGCTGGATGGGACCCACTCAGCAATGCTTTAGCTCTACAGATGTAATTCCAGGTTGGTGCTGTACAAAACCCTCTTCTCAATTGTTCTCGTTCCTTGCCATGCTTTTTTTTCCATTTCAATTTGCAAATTCAAAATAGCAACTAGTAAAGAACCCCAGGCAAAATGGTTTGAAACCATGAAAATAAGAAAGCAATTGAAAAGTTGAAGTTAGGCGACTTGGTTATTCTGATGCACTGGTTTATTTTTAGAGCTGATGGAGTGAATGGGTTGGGTTTTTTTCCAGTCCACAGTGCAGTTTAGTCCCCTGCTCAGGGCCTTTCCTGCAGACACTGCTGTCTTAACTTGTCATCAAATCTGCCAGCCCGCAGCCCTGCTGACATAGCGCATGAATACAGCGATGCTCAGTTCAGGCACTGGACCACGTCAAGTTTCTGTGCTTCTGTAGAAGAGCGGGTAACGCGGGGGCTGGATACTGGCCCGTTTAGGTTGCTAGTACCAATTGCTCCATGATATTTGTGAGCATCTCACATCTTTTCATGCTGCAAGGGCTTTCTGTGGCCACTGTGAGTACACAAAGAATCGGGATTATCTACGTGAATAACTTGGCTTTTGCTCAGTCATTTGCGCAGACACGGGCAGCGGTAGGACAGTCAGCGGGGCAGGTATAAAGGAGGTCGGAAGCCTGTTGGGTTTGATTTTACAAAGAGAGGGAGATAACCCTGTCGTACCCTTCGCAGGGAGGACACGCTCTAACGGGGAACCGGAGGTGGCCCTGTTCCAGAGGAGATCATGGAAAGTAAAGTTGGTTGCTGGTCCCTGCGGTCCTTGGGAATGGGGAAGGTACCCTGTGGCTCCGTTTGAGTCCAGTGGCTGGGCCGAGGCAGGCAGTGCCCACGGCCGCGGAAGAGCTCTTCCTTTGGGCTGCGGTTTGCCATAGGGGCGGGGAAGGTAATCCTGAGCGCTTTTGCAGGGCTTTGGCTCCCTGTCATAGCTGCATTGATCCCTGTACCTTCCCAGGCATGCATTACAACAGCGATAGCTTCAGACAGGCGAAAAATGAGTTTCAGTCAAGAGAGGAGACTTTTGATGTCAGTGGAGTGAGTAATGTCCGGAGTCCACGGGAAGCGAGGGTAGGCGGTGGCATACGGATGCAGAGGAGCAGTGCCAGGAGTCCTGGGAGGGAGCGGCTGCAGCTGGGGGCTCGTCTTGAGCTGGAAACCGCCTTTGCCCTCGCTTCCTTGCCTGGCATTTGGAGGTAGTCCTCCTTTTTGATGGCTTGCTGGCTGCCTTGTTTAATTGCAGACTCTCTGGAGTCACAGCTCTCTGCGATGTGTACGTGATGTACAGTAACGTGTTGTTTGAGAGCTCTCCTGCCATCTCCAGGCTTTCTGTTCCTGCCCTGCATCGCCTGTCCTCTTCCTAGGCTGTGAATTCAGCTAGCGACTTCCTTGGGTATTAAAATAGGGTTTATTAATATTTTTTTGAATGCAGCAGCTTTAGATGTAGGAATGATGTGAAACCCCAATTCCTCTGTGGTTCCCCGGGCTGCGCTTTCTTCTGTTGCCCGACAGCGCTGCTGTCAAATCTCTGCTAATACTTCAGGCACTCCTTCTCCCTCTCAACACTGTAAAAACCAGAAAGCAGCTGCCACATCTCCCTAGGTCTGCATATCTTTCCAGTTTGAGACCGTCTAAGCGAGACACTTAACACCCCCCCAGCGTCCCCTTGTCGTGCAGTAACTGGGCTGTGTAGCACAGTTGGTGAGAAGGCTCTCAGCGCTGCTAGCTGGCCCTCCTGAGGCTCGCCGGGGGCCTCAGCTCTTCGTTTGCACTTTGGGAGAGCATTTCAGTGGCAATCCCATGGTGCAGAGCAATAATGGCTTTTCAGCTATGGCTTTCTGGCGTTGCCAAACTCCCCTGGGCCTCTCGGGACCTGCTGTGGCGTTGGCTGTGGGCGCTCTCCTGGCACGGACCCCGGGGAGCCTGGAGCTGACAGCCGAGGACCCCCCAGAGCCGAAGGGCGCCGCTTAGCCATCGCTCCGCAGGACGTGCTCTTCAGCAGCAGCACTGCAGATGCAAAGGGGACCAAAGCTCGGTGGAGCAGAAAGGTGGGAATCTCGGTTCTTGGCTTCTGTCATTCTTCGCCTCCTCCAGAGCCAGCCTTCCTGCGGTTTCACCCCACAGGACACCCCTGTCGGTCTGTAGCCCCGTCCCTCGGAAGCAATATCCAGCTATGCTTTCCCTCTGTCCTTGCAGTGTTGTTGGGAGGAGTAGGCAACAACACAACGGATCATCCCTTTGGCATAGTTTCGGCGTTGTTAACTGGCCCTTTCCCAAATTCCTTGTGCAGGGACCTGCCGGGCGTCACCTCCACAGAAGAGACTACAATTCCCTTATTGCTTATAGACACTGCCGGCTGTGGCCTGTTTGAGCTGGAGGTGGAAGATGAACAGTCTAAGGGGAATCCAGGTACTGTTGTTCGGAAAATGTTGTTGGCCGGAATCGATTGTCTGAGGTCGTCAGCCTCCCGTGGGCTTGGCCACTGCACCAGCTGAGCCACGGCACAGAGGTGTCCCCCTCCAGAGCAGGTAGCAGGGGGAAGGTGGGGTCCCCAGGGAGCCTTGCTTGTTCGGGAGATCATTTCTTCCATAAATCCTCAAGCTCAAAGGGCTCTGAGCGAGAGCGGAGTGGCCACGGGGCCACGGTGATGGTGTGCAGTTTGTGGGTGGCCACGCTGCTGCCCTGTTCCCTTGCAGAGCCATTGCGCTGTGCTGCGGACTGGGACGGGGGGAGGATTCCTGCGACGGATGCTTTACGCAAGTTCTACACAAGGGCAGACAGTCAGGCGGAGCACAAGCCTGTTTTGGAGAGGCTGTCGACGGGGCTCTGAACTGCCTCCCAGTCCTCTGCTCCTGTCACGAAGTCCTGTGTGGCTCTTCCCCGTGAACTTTCATAAGACATTGAGTTTCCTGCTGGTTTTCTGACTTAGAGAATAGGTTTCGTTACAGAGACTGAGTGTAAAGTCGGGTGCCGTAGCCATTGTAATAACGCAGGAGAACTGTGAAACCGGTGATGCTGCCCCCTTTGTGTCCTCGCTTCCGCAGCAGGGCAGGACTGTGCTGTGCCGTTCAGGGCTGCTGCTCATGCTCCTCTCGACAGTCTGGCATCTCCGCGCCTGCTAGCTGCCCCTCACAGAGGGCCTGTGCCAGGCCGTGCTGCATACGGGCCGTCCAAAACCTGGTGCTTCGTCGGACAATCCACATATCCCAACCCTGTTACGGAGATAGCTCTCCTAAAAGCATTAGGGAGAGCTTTTAGCCCAGAAAGCTGTCGGCAAACGCATTGCTGGGAGGTCACAGTGAGCCTTGGCTTTGGGGAGGGTGAGTCTCTTCTTTCGGGACAACATCTTCCCCCAGACGGTAAATTCACTGCCCAGATGGGCTCTGCGGTGCCCGGAGGGGACTGCTGCCCGTGTGCGGTGCCTGTGCCCTGCCACCTCGCCCGCGGCCACCCCTGCCTGCCTGGCTGCTGCCTGCGCCTTGCCCGATGGCCGAGCCACAGGCTTTTCTCACCATCCGCTCTCACGTGGCCAAAGAGCTTATTTGGCAACGTGGCTGCCCGCTCCAGGGGTTAATTTGTTTCCCTCTCCACTCACCAGTGCAGATCTCATGCCAGCAACAGCTCTCCGAGGCTTCAAGTCTGTCTCTGGCAAGGCAGGGAAAATGGACTGTAAAATACAAGGACATTTTTTAGTAGTTTAAATATCTTTTGCCTTCTTTAAGAGCCTCTTGTTTTCCATGCACCAGTCCCCGTGGCCCTTCTGAACAGAGAAGGGCTCTTGTCCCCAAACGGAGAGCCAAAAAGACTTGTCTAAGATAACTCAGGGATTTTGAGCAGGGGATGAAATTCGGGAGACAGCCTTTCGGAGCAGCATCCTGCGGATTCTGGATTTTTATCCCTATGTTTTGCTGCGAAATGGAGGGTAAAGTCAGTCCAGCCAATAAACCAGTGAAATAGTTCACATTTGTATTTAACTTGTGCTCATCGGATCTCTCGGAACCAGGCAGCATCCTGACTAGCCAGGCTGCCGGCAGTCTCGGGAAGGTCTGAGCACACGGATCTGAGCGTGAAGCTTATTTATTGGGTCGTGGGGATTTAGAAATGCGGGGACTTGAAAAAGCAGAGTAAAAAGGAAGGGTGGAGTTTTCTCAGTTGCAGCGTAGAGAATTGATTTTTTAGTGAGGTTCAGGGTCTCACTTCAGAGAGAGAATAATCTATTGCCTGGATTATCATAGATCTCTGGGATTAATACAGGAAGGCCAGAGAAAGCCAAGCGCTGTTCAGAAAGTGCTTCCTAAGCGTAAGCGAGGCGGTGACTGGGAACGGCAAGCAGCACATCTGTGCGGCCCTGGGAACGGGGCTGTGTAGCACATCACCCTCTTGCCAGGCAAGCCAGGTTGGGGTCGTTAGCCGCAGGCGGTGCCGGACTGCAGGTGGACTTGCCTTAGCCTGTCCTTGCTCTTCAACGGGGAGGAGGGCAAGTTTCCCCAAGCCGCAGCATGTCCAAGCTGTTGGCTTCGTTCTGCCTGCCCGCCTGTTCCCATCGCCGCCCTGTCTGCTTTCTGCCCTAGGCGAGGTGCAGCTGGCCGGTTTGCACATCCAAGCCCTGGTGGAAGCTGGTGTGAAGGCACAAGACATCGCTGTCGTAGCGCCCTACAACCTCCAGGTGAGATAACCCGCTCCTGGCGTCCCCTCTCTCTTTCCGCGTGCACGCAGAGCAAACGCACAGAGGTGGATTCAAGCCTCGACATCTCCAGGAGTGATACCAGAACACCCTCCAAGAGATGAAGGTGGAAGTCAGCAGAGCCAAATTGTATAATCAGCGTTTGTGGCCAACTTCTCCACATCTAAGCAGCTTGAGGCCACGGAGGGAAGAGGTGTTCGTAGGGTATTTTCCACTCCCAGCCTCAGGAGCCGGTGCTTGAGCTTCAGGAGATGAGTGCTCATCCTTGTGGGCTAGAGAAGAAGGGACTTCACCAAAACAGTGCCATCCATTTTAATCCTTTTCACCTTGCACTTTTCTTTTAAAAATACCTATCACTTGTTTTTCAGGTGGACATGCTAAGAGAGCACCTTTGCCACAGGTACCCGGAGCTGGAAATCAAATCAGTTGATGGTTTCCAAGGAAGAGAGAAAGAGGCAGTGATCCTGTCGTTCGTGAGATCCAACAGGAAAGGTAAGAGTTCGCTGCTGGAGAGTTACTCCGTGGGGAATGAGAAACGGGAACTGTGTGATTGCTCAAATGTCGCTCATCACATTGCCAAGTGCTGAGGTTTAATTGCAGTTCTGATGGTCTCTAGCACTTTGCTCCGAATGAATTTACTGGCAAGAACCTTCCTTTTCAGCCTTTTCTTTTTTTTTTTTTTTAATGAAGGAATATATTTGCTGTCACAATTGCAGAGAAAGGCTCCCGTGCTAGGCAGCAGGTAAAAAGGAAGCCAGGACTGCTTAGTTGAAAGGTTTCCTGGCATCGAGGCCTCAGAACTTATTCAAGCCAGGGTCCTACGAATGGCACATGTCAGGTTAGCACCACACTTACTGGAGTGCCGAGCACTTCCCACAGAAGGTGAAATTTGGGGGGGCTTATTTCTGGGTCTGGAGCCTATTTTGGGTCACTTCCCCAAAGAAAGCAAGCAGGAGCTGGCGTTACAAGTCATGCACAGAAAATGCTTCTTTTGGGAGCAAAATCTAGAGCGGAAAATCGAGTTCTTTCCTATCAGCAGCTGCAGAGAAAGTTAATAGCTGGAAAAAAGCCGCTGCCGTGGAGCTGCGAGGCTCCTTCAGCGGAGCCATCGGCCCGTGCTGACGGGTTTTGTGGCGGCCAGCTCGAGCGGAGGGCACGAGCGGGACCGCCCCGTGAACCACCTCTCTCCGTGCATGGATCACTGCCCTTTTCAAACCCGCAGTGAGACACATCCCTTCCTGCACTACCTTTGCTGCTGATGCTGCTGAAGATGAGACACTGTGTGTGTGCCGGGAGTGCTGATATCTAAAAGGAAAAAAAATAGGGAAAGGATGCATGGAAGGAGGAGGCTTGCTTTTTTTTTTTTATTATTTTTAAGAAAGGCTAGAGCAAGAAAAGCAGTGTTGGGGGGAGAACGGAGGTGGGGGACCAGACTAAGAATAGTCCTTATTCAAGAGTGACTCACCTCGCCTTTGCTCAGTGGGAGCTGGTGTCCTCCGGGAAGGCGTGCGTCCCCCAGCCCCCTTCCCGTGCACAGCGAGCAGCCAAAGCTCAGCTGCGGTGCAGGAATCACTCGCATCCCTGGGGGCACCAGGCAGCTTCTCCGGGTGTCTGGGCACGGCTCTGCTCTGCACGGGGCACAAGAGATGTTGTTAGCGCCCTCTGAGACCCTTGAGAGAAATCCGTACCCTTTCTGCAGCTGCATTTCTCAGCTCAGAAGCGGCCAGGGACCTTGACCAGCAGTCCACGCAGCCGTTCCCCCTCTAGCAGGAAACCCTCTGGCCGGATCAGAGGAGTTGGACTTGCCCCTGCGGTCAGGCGAAACCACATCAGAGAAACTGGAAATCGTTCTCTAAGCTGCGGAGCACAGAGAGGGGATCGCCCACAGCCTGTTCCTCAAAGGCAGCTCAGTCTAGGCTGCTCAGCCACGGCAAGGCACGGCAGAAACAGAGCCAGGCTGGTCACCGCACCGGCAGAGACATTAATTTCTTCCCGACTGGCCTCCTCTTTATCCCCAGGAGCTGGAAACTCAAAAGCCGCCCACACTACCCTTCTTGCTAGCTGATCCTCACTGAGTCATCTTGGCATTTGCTAGCTCTTACTGCTTTTCTTTGAGAAAATAGCCAGAGAGCAGAAGCAAGCCTTGCAGAGGTGCCTAAATGGCTCTTACTTTAAACCCGTCGAGAGTCTGGGGGCAGGTGGGGGGGTGTTGTACAGGACAGGGTGTGTTTCTTTACCTGCAGTTCCTCTTCTGTCACAGGGTGAACCTCTTCCACGTTGCTCCATATTGCATTTGCTCCCAGGTCCCAGCCTGATCTTGTGGCATGGGCCACCCAGGAAAATATTTCTCCTCTCCACGTGCCATCCATCCTCCTCCCGAGCCCGGGAGCTAAGCGGGGAGCCCTGGCTCTGGCTTGCAGGCGGTGAAATGGAGCCAGAAAGATGAAGGTGACAGCGTGAGTCAGGGACCAGAGTCCAGTAAACGCTGACTCCCACCCTTCGGCTAAGCAACCCTTCAGTGGTTTGGGACAAATCTAGACCTGGAGCCAACGCTGCGCCCGCCGCCAGTCCTGAGCCCCTTGGTTTCTTTCTCGCAGGTG
>NW_009650167.1:31516-34422 GCF_000708025.1 Charadrius vociferus | reverse complement strand
AGCGTGCAAAGCTCCCCACGGCATCTGGCCCCAAACCGCAGCCACCTCCGGGGAGGAAACTCAAAGCAGCAGGAACCAAACCGCAGTGTCAGAAACAAGAAGCGCGTTCCTCCCCGAACACGAGTGGGCCTGGGAGAGAGAGCCCGGGGACAAAAGACGGTACCGACCGATTCAAGGCCATGCTGGTGGCCTTCCTGGAGAGCGGCGAGACGCAGTTGGATTTCCCCCCGTCCCTCAATTCTCACGATCGGATGCTGGTTCACCTCATGGCGGAGGAGTACGGGCTGCAGCACGTGAGCACCGGGGAAGGGAGGGATCGGTACCTCAGCGTTCGCAAGAAAGAGCCTGCCGAGCCCTCGCTCCCCGCAGCCGCCCCCCGCAGCAAGCGGCTCCCCCTTCCCCAGCCACAACACCCCAGCGGGGAAACTCCCGTCCTCGCCGAGCCAGGAGGAAGCAGCGAGGGCTCAGGGAAAGTGGACCTGAAAACCCTGCACCTGGAGAGAGTTCAGAGGGAGAAAGCCAGACGGGAGGAGGCAGCAAGGAGGGCTGAGGAGCCCGGTGCCGGCCTTCAGGGCAGCAGCAGGAAAAAAGACAAAAGCGAAGCCAAAGGTGGGTCGCTCTCTTTGTAACCAGCGCAATTAATGGTCTTCCTTGAATGGACCGTGCTACTTAATCTCCGTGGGTTTGCCTCCAGGCCTTGGGATCTGTCTGTGTGCGTGGAGCATGGGATGTGGCTCTTGGAAAGCTCTCTGATGCTCGTCACTGCAGAGATGTGAGAACTGGCAGGGGCGTGCATCAGTTGGCTGCAGCGTCTGGGGGAGAGGGGTTTTGGATGCTTGGAGGCACATTTCTGAAGTTCAAAAAAAACCCCGAACCACTGGGGACCCTTTCTCAGGAAGAAAGGCTCAGGAGTTAGCTTGGAGGCTCCCAAATGGAGGGAGAGGAACTGAGAGAGGTACCTGGCCCGCATCGAAGGATGTGGCTGCCTCCTAAACGTGGAGGCAGGGGAAAACAGAGCCGGGAGCTGCCCTCCTCCCTGCCAGACACGGTCCCTTCCTCCTCCCCAGCCCCGGGCGCGCTGCGGGTGGGAGCCTTGAGCTCCCACTAGTGCCTTTGAACACGGGCCAGAGTTCAAAAGCGGCGAGTCCCTGGGCCCGTGCTGCTTCTCGCGAGCCGGGGCCGTAGCTGCGGGTTGCTTGGCTTTGTTCTGCACTGCTAGGCAGGTGGGTACGTGGCCGGCTCTCTTCCCCGTCTTCTCCCCAGGAAAGCCGGCAGCTAAGAGCGGAGCAGACAGCGTGGCAGAAGAAGATATCGACGCTCTGATCTCTGCGGCCATTAAAGCTGACAACACCTGCGGCTTCCCCCGCTGCAAAGCCAGCGTGACGACCCTGGGACAGCTTTGCCTCCACTGCAACAGGCGCTACTGCCTCAGCCATCACATCCCGGAGGTACGCGTGGGGCCGGGCAGCCTGCCCAGGGCTGTGAGCGCTGAGGGGGCTGGAGAGGAGTAGGATGTGCCAAGCGGCGTGGGTTTAACGTGGGAATTTTCCCCGTCAAGCTCCCGGGCAGGGTTTCCTTGCAAGGAGTTTGAAGCAGAGCCCTCTCTGCCAGAGCCTGTGCTAGAGCTGCAGGTAGAAGGGGCTGCCAGGCGCTGACACGTGGGCTCTGCACCCCTCCTCCTGAGAGCTTTTTCTTTTTTCCCCTCTTGCTTTGTGCCCTTCTTCACCGTTCTCTGGCATTTAGGCTGCTGGGTCGTGCAGATAAAGCAAGGCAGAGAGGAGAAATGAAGAGGCATGAGCTTAAGACAGTGACTGGAGGGAGGCTGGACACTGGATTCCCAGCTCTTTGCAGACTGCCTCTGGAACCCGGGGACAAGTCAAGGCCCGAGCCCGCACAGAGCCGTGCCTGGTTAGCAATCGGGCGTTTCCTCAAGTGCCTTTCTGGCGTGGCGCTGGGTTGTTCCGCGCTGTGCAGCCTCAGCTGTAGCTCCCGTGCATACCTGAGCGACAGCAGTCCCACAGCCTCCTCTGCGCCGCTTTCTTGCGGTGGAGGACTCTCGAGCAGGCGTCTCGGCAGCCCTGCAACGTCCCGCACGTCCGTGGGAGCGGTAGCGCGATGCCACTGAGCCAACAGCTTCTCCCTGGCTGCTCTGCCGTAGCTGCTTCACAGCCCTTTCCTCCCCAGATCTGGGAAGGAAGGAAACTAAGCCTAAGCTGATGTCAGGCTTTGTCTTTCTGGTCGGGTGCAGAGGCAAGCGGGTGAGTTGAAGCCTCCAGCGTTGGCAGTGTGGTGCTTCATGGTAAGCTGGCCGTGGGGTGAGTCCTGCGGGCAGAGCGGCTGTGGCCGTGCCGAGTACGCAGGCTGAGAGGTGACGATTCTCCATTCAGCCGCAGCCTCCTGCGCCCGTTGTCCCTCGTCCCGCCTCACCCAGGCATAGCTCTTCATCCTGTGGAGTCTCCCAGCGCTTAGCAGCGTTTAGCGCGCTGACCTATAAATCCTCAGCATAGATTTTCCACTTGTCAAGTACTATCTGTTTCCATGGCAAAGAATAGTTGTATTTATGGTCATTCACAATCCAGTTGGGATATAAATTTATTTCCTGCAGAATCGCCTCTCCCTGCTGAATTGTAATGAGAACTCCAGTGAGAAACAATGGGAAGGATACAATCCATGACAACGAGTTTTTCTTGCTTTTTAAAGTTCAGCTCTTGTTCCAGATGTTATCAGGCCTCGATATGGAATAGCCTGAGACCTCCTACCCATACCTGGCCTTAAGAGGTGCCGGCGCGTACCCGGTGCCATCTCGGAGGGGCTGGAGCCTCTGCGGCTGGAGGCTCGCTGTTCACCAAGAGCTCGTGCCCCCCTTTCGCAGCCCCCGGCTGCCGAAACCCTCCCCACCCGCCCCA
>NW_009650167.1:29833-31444 GCF_000708025.1 Charadrius vociferus | reverse complement strand
CCGGGAGGGTCTGTTCGCTACGGCTGGCGTAGAGCGGGCAGCAGGCTCCGAAAGCCCAGTCCTGGCTCGGAGCCGCGTGCCAGGTGCTGCGTGTGGCTATTCCTGGCCGTTGGCAACCTGCTCCAGCAGCGCTGATGGGGACAGGAAGGTTTGTCACGGCACTGACCGGGCTGGCATCCTCAGATCTGCTTATGGTTCCTGAAAACACCAAGTGGCTTTGGGACGGACCAAGCAGAAGGGGTGAACTTTCAGGGTCTTTAGTTTAGACGCGGTGGAGATGATTCAGGGCGGTGCCGAACTTGGCTTAATGCACCTTAAACGCAGCCTGGGCTTCAGCGCACATGGGTTTGGGAAAGGTTCGCCCGCACAGAATTAGCATTATGACGCTTTTTTTATTCCAATCCAGAAGACAGATCTAATTACACTAAGGAAGCAGATATATGGCTAAAATGGTCTCCTCTTATTTCCCCAGTCACCTTTCTTGTCTCACTCGTTTTCTCCCCTAAGTCATACCGGATTAGCGGAGAACAGAGTCGGGAGCCGAGTTTTGTTTCTAGCTCTCATGCGAGAACCGTGAAAGATCCAGCTGTTCACGAGGAGTGCGAGTTTCCCCCAGATGTTTAAGGTTTTGGAAGGAGGCACTTAAACCATCCAAAAGGGTGATTTACCTGCCACGTAGATTCCAGGAGAAAAAATACTTTTACATTTCGTTTCCTGTTAGCAGAGCTATAAATAAACGGGAGATGGTTTTAGGGGAGGTGCAAATCAGGTGGAAGAGGAATTCCAGGTTCTGGGAATACAATCGCCCGGTTCGCAGGTGGGCGGTCGCTGCCCTGTTCCCCGGCTGCCACCGCTGTCCGTTCTCTCTCCACCAGGTTCATGGCTGCGGGGAGAAGGCCAAGGGCCACGCGCGGCAGAGGATCAGCAGGGAAGGGGTTCTCTATCCCGGGAGCGGCTCCAAAGACAAGTCCCTGGACCCAGCCAAGAGAGCCCATCTCCAGCGGCGCCTAGACAAGAAGCTCAGCGAGCTGACCAGCCAGAGAAAGAGCAAAAAGAAAGACAAGGAGAATTGAAGGACCTGAATACTTCTTTTGTGACCTTGAAGTCACAGGTCAGACTAGTAAACCAAAGATGCTATTAAAGCCACCGGGCGGTGCTGAGCCCGAGGGGAAAACGGGAGCTCTCGGTTTGGGGTGGTAGACAGCTTGGAGCCAGCGTGCCTGAATAAATAGTCGCTGGGTCTCCCTAAACCACGGAGCTGAGCCGGAGGAAGGAGAGCGGCTTTATTTGTCCCGGTTATCCTTATTGACAACGTAATGGATGTACACAGAGAGGCTGGAGAAGGCCAGTAAAGACGGATATTAAAACACCTAAAGCAATCAGCTGTCGCTGTGACATTTCTCCCTGCTACAGTAAAAAGATAAATCTCTGTGAGCAGGAGCGTGGGAGGAACTGAAAACCCCGGGTGACCCTCTCCTCGGGGGAGGATGACTAAGAAAATGGATGTCTCCAGCTCTGTTTTCCCAGTCCAGCGATCCTCCCAGCACGGCTCGGAGTTGGCTGGTGTTTCCACACGGCAGCCGGCAAGAGCCAAAGCCCCCGGCTGCCCCT